>NC_056750.1:450255500-450493000 GCF_019279795.1 Protopterus annectens
GAGCCCACATTAGTTCCAATGTTTGGGCCACAAAGTAATATCTTCCAGTTGTTTAACACACTTCTAAGGTTGTTTAAATCCCTACACATGGTTAAGGAAAAACTAAGGGTGTGTGTGGAATATATAATACCTTTGTGAGTATTATGAGTTGGAGAAAACCCGTGTGTGACAATTGGTTTGAAAATAGTGGGTCTGTCTTATGTGATCTGAGTTCTAATAGAGTTGACCAAAGGTAAAGGATAGTTCTTTTGTGTGAATAACAAGGATAAAAAAAATCATTCTTTCTCATAAACTGCATTGTTACTGGTTAATCTGGACATGAACTGACTCTACCACATTCCTCTTCATAAAAAATGGGTGGGAACTTTCAAAGTCTAGGTAATTGTTCCTAAACGTAATTTTTTTGTGTATAGATTATTCAAAACAGTTGACTCTGTTGATAGAAATGTTAATGTCCAAAAATGAAAGTGTCACCAAAATTACCTATCACAAAAATTAAGAAAGCCAATACTTACTGATAAACTTCTAACCAACATATGAAGTTGGTCCATGGTACCTTTCCACAAGAAAAAATATCTATAAATCTTTTGTAACATTTCATAAGATAGTAACCTGGTAAATAAACTACAGTGTCAGTTTCCCATTCTGTAAGATCCAGGTTTGCAAACGCTGGGGCCATCTTAGTCCCCATGGCCACTCCTCTAACCTGGTGGTAAATTTGTCCATTAAACTGGAAGAAATTATCCAACAAGAGTGATAAGCGTAGCCAAATTGTCTATTTGTTTCCTAGGAAACTTTGCATATTTAAGTAAATAATGCTTATAGTACAGTTTTGTACCTACCATAAATATAGATGTTAGAGTGCTCATACAGCTGCAGTCATAACAGATGGGTTATCTTGCCGTCAGGCGGGTCCTCGGTCGGCCGAATTCCAAAGTCTAGGTCCGGCGTCGGTTGTCGTCGCTTCTTCCCTGACATCAGTGCGGCAGGGGTATAAAAGAACCAGCTGACGCCATCTTCAGTTTTTCTTGCTCCAGATGTCAGGTGCCCCCAGAAGGAAGGCAAAACATAAACTTATGTAGTCATGCAATATAGAATAATCAAAAAACAGTAGTTTGCAAGCAAATACACCATAAAAGAAAACCTCAAATAGGTTGTATGAGAAGGTGTTTGTCATAATGCCTGTCCTAAGAGGGGATGGAGGGAGGGAAACCTGGACTGCAGCTGTATGAGCACTCTAACATCTACATTTATGGTAGGTACAAAACTGTACTATGTTCATCGTGCATACAGCTGCAGTCATAACAGATGGGTAGAATCCCAAAGCTAAGTAGGGATGGCAGGCACTAAGTGGAACTAGGAGGAGCAAGGATGCCCTGCAAAGACAGCTGTGGCAAATCCCACTCTAGATTTTGAGTAAAGTGTAAGGTAATAGTGTTTGGAGAAAGTGTGCACTGAACTCCAAGTGGCTGCTTCCAAAATGTCCTTGGTAGGAACCCCCCTGAGGAAAGCTGCAGAGGTAGCTGTGGCCCCTGTGGAATGGGACCTGATGTTTGAAGGCACAGCTTTTCCATGAAATGAGTAACAAAAGCGTATGTAGTGGGCTATCCATTTTGAGATTGTCTGTTTGGAGATGGTCTTTCCTTGTCTGCGTATGACGGACCCTGTAACAGCAGCTCTACATGAGGCCTCTAAAGCATCAAAACCACACTGCAAGGTATGTTTACCCACTTGCTCTGCACTATGCAACAAATCCTGCAACTCTTTTAAATCTGATTGCTCAGGTTGTGTCATTTTACTTTTCAACTCAGATAATAAAAACTGTTGATACTTTAACATATGGAACTGACAGTTTAATGCCCTCATGGTTAAAGTGTCCGAGGTATACACTCCCCCCCCCCCCCCCACACCTTTCTAAAGCTCTGGAATCTCTCTCTGAAGGTAATGGTTTTTTAGCTGTTGAGGCCTTAATTCCCTTGGGACCCTGTGAAATAGTTTCTGGGTCAGCAGTATGGCTTTTTTATAGGAACTGGTGTGAATCCGGAACCCGGTAATACCTGTCTGGCTTAACAGGAGCTGGAGGTAAAGAATCTGGGTTGAGGCTGGCTTCTGTGTACACATCATCTAATATATCTAAGACAGGAGGTATAGCCAGAGGCCTATGCTGGGGGAGCAAGAGAAAATCCCTGAGCCTTTTCTTGGAATCTGAGTAATTTTGGCCTTCCCAGTGAAAGTGTTCCCTCAAAGTATGTGGGTTTCCCCAAAGGAGTAGTCCTCAGGGGGGGGAGACCGAGGGAATAGATTCCTCTGCATCAGAGTCTTCAAAAGGGGAATATGTATATTCCTGGTCCTCAGAATGTTCAGAAGTAATAGAGGCTTGAACTGAGGAAGGGTAATCTTCCTCTAATCTGGGCCTTTTGTCCGAGGGGGGGTTGAGAACCATTTGAGCATCTGTTTTTTAGGGATGGGGCCCTGAGAAGGGGGTCTGTGATCCTTGTTTTTTAGTTTTCATGGCTGATTTAGATTTTGTATAAGCCTTAATGGAGAAGGAGGAAGGCCTGAAGACACCTTGAGAAATGGCAAGCCTGTCTAAACTCTGGGTTTCCCCGCCAAAAGTGGCGTCTGTATCTGTAGTCTGAATGGGGGCTGAGGAGCCTGCGACCTTGGGCACAGAAGACACCGGTAATGAAGTGTCATCGGTACTCAGGGGCTGCGTAGGCGCCTCTCTGAGAACTGGAGAACCGGTAGTCGGCCTTAGCGTGGTGTCAGTAGAAGTCGCGGACCTCATATTTCGGTCCTTATCCTTGCGCCTTTTACTCAAAACTTGAGTCTGAGTATCCGACGACATAAAAATTTTTTACCAAAATAGTGATGGGCGAACTCCGCCCAACGCTTAATAGTGCGTTTGTTGAATCTAGCACAAAAACGGCAGGCCGAGACGTCATGGTCTGGGCCTAAGCAAGGAATACAAAGAGTGGAAATCCTTATGCGGTATTTGCTTCCCACATGAAATGCAATTATTAACTTTGACATCGGTCTGAGGCAAGAAAAGTTTCCCCAACGGGGTACTTAGCTTTTAAGAAGACTTCGGCTGAAATATTTTCGTAAATCTCAGGAGCTGGCCGACCGGCACTTGCGAACTACTTCTGCTTCGGGCACCGCGCGGTAAGAAGAAGATGGCGTCTGCTGGTTCTTTTATACCCCTGCCGCACTGACGTCAGGGAAGAAGCGACGACAACAGACGCCGGACCTAGACTTTGGAATCTGTTATTTCTGCAGCTGTATGCACGATGAACATCGTATTCTACACCATCTACATGTGGTATACTGGTGTACAAGGCTGTAATGTCCAAAGTAACAAGTAATACAGTGAGACAATTCAGTATCCATATTATGTAACGTGTTCAGAAAATCCCAGGAGTCTTTGATGTAATGGGGTGTTGCTTGTACCAAAGGATTAAGTACCAGGTCAATGTATTCAGCAATGTTCTTAGTCTTCGTCTTTCTGTTAGACACAGTCAGTCTGAGTGGGGGATTTGAAGAGTTCTTATGCAGTTTAGGAATGCCAACTAATTTGCCTAAACAAGGATTATCAGACCACATGAATGTAAAGTCTTCTGAAATGTATAGATTGTCCCTTAAGTATTTCATTGTCTTGTCCACATGGTCAAAATGTGTACTAACTGTGTGTAATGAAACCTCCTGGTAAGTCATCATTAATTCTTTAATTTTGTTAATATATGTGTTATAATCCATAACTACTACTCCTGTTCCTTTATCTGCTTTCATAACTCGTAAGGTGACATCATTGGACAATTCAAATCATGCTTTCCTTTCATTTACTGATAAATTAAACCATTTTTGTTTCGATTTAACATTCAAAATATGTCTTATATCTTCACACACTGAGAAAGGTGGATAGGGTGTTAAGAGGTGGGTTACTTAGGCTTTTTTTCTTAAGGGTATTACTATACCCATAAGTGCTACTCCTTTGTGAACCAATAGACTGGGAAAGTTGTGTATCATTCACATCATTACCATCATCATTATCATCCAGAAGAAGTTTAAGGTTCAATTTTCTGATGTATAACCTCAGGTCCAGCAATACATTAGCTAAATCAGCCCTCTGTGAGGGTATGAATGTAAACCCTTTCTTCAGTACATTAATGTGATCCTTGGATAATTTTTTCTTAGAATAATTGAAAACAGACACGTCATTATTGCAAGAGGAATCAGTAATGTCATTGTGAATAAAGAAAATGTTATGACCAGTAGTATCTAATACTGCGTATTGAGACCGCTCAGTAATGGAATTCCTATGGATCTGTGTGTGGGTGTTAAAAGGACGATGAATGTCCTTGTCCACAATAGGACTTGTAGAACAATTTGAGCCCATAGTACAATATGCATAATCCCCATGTGCATTTTCAACCGTATTTACCTGCAACAAAATCTTATGTGCCTTGTTGGGAGTTGGGAAAATCTTGAACTTCTCACTTTCCCTTTCTCTCTCCCTTTCAATGTCGAGGGGGCCCCTAGAGGTGTAATGTCTCTTTTTTTTCTTTGACCGGTGTAAACTTCCGCTCTAAAAAAGATGAAGTAGGCAGGATGTCACCAGTGGAGGTAGGGGTGGTATTGGAATTCACATTATAGAAGAATGTGTGCCCTGTATTGTTAATGTGTGTTGGTGAATAAGCTGCAGATTCCATAGTGAGATTCTTAGATGGTGGTTGAGACATTAACACTGGTTGAATGTTAGGAGAAGTAGAGACCACATTGGGAACCAATAAGGAGCTCCTATTTCTATCCTCAGCTTCGTGTACCATATTCTGTATGTTGCCATTGGGATGGAAAAAACGCTTACCTGAACACCTATTTTTCTCTGTTATTTAAACGAGATTCAATCCCTGGAATAGTATGTTTCCCTGTGTGTATAAGGGGGAAATGTGTATTTCTCACATGTTCACTGTGACTGTTATATGTAACGTGATCCTAAGAATTGGCAGTGCCATACATATTGGGTACCGTACCTTTGTTACCAGAGTAATTGGATTCATAACTGCTATGGTTTCGAAACTTGACGGCCAAACCTTCCCTCCGCAATGTCATTCAAAAATGGTTGCTCGGATAGGCATGACCCCCCCCCTGGTATTGATGCTGATCTCTTTTTAATTTATTCCTTTTCCTGTTCAATAGTGTAGCTGTGTATCTAGTTATTTTAGGAAGTATGGAATCATGTAAGGGTTTGAAAATACAAAATTCAGGATGAGTGCAAATAACCTCATTAAGTGAAGAAATCTCAGCTCCGATTTTTTTCTAACTGTTCCTTATCTGTAATAATAATTTCCAGGGCCTTTAGACCAGCATCATTATACAGTTTACTTAATTCTGTATGTAAAAACGAATGTTTCCTAGTCCTGTTGGGAAAATTAATAATACGTAACCCTTTAGGAACAATACCAAGCTGTGTACATGTTTCTAAAAATTAGATATCCAATTCTAAACTTTTAAAAGACATGAATTTCCTTTCCAGTTTCATGATGAGAGGTTTGCATTCAACAGAAATGTTGCTGGTGGTGGTAGGTGTCAAAAACATTTGATGGTTACCTAGATCTGAATCCTCCAAAAATGGGATACCTGTAAAACCATGTTTTAATAAATCCATTAATTCTGTACTGACGTGGATAGTTAGGTGGATTACCTGTATGTGAGCTCTGCATCAGTTTGGGATCATAACAGTGGCCATTTGTTGCAGCAGTATCTTGAAAACATTCAAAATCACATCTATTAACACCACCATAGCTCCCAGTATTATCAAAAGTAACCGGATTCATTTCCCTATGTTGCAGTAAGTCATTTCTGTCAGAAGAAATATTCACTCTTGTCAGAAGAATTCACTGCATTACTTGTGTGGGAATGATTCACAATGTTGCGTGTATTACCTGAAGCACCTATAACATGACTGTTATGATGTTTTACCCTTATATCTTGTCTTAGTGGTGATTAAAATCATGAACAGCAGGTAACAAGTGGGTTTTACTGGGATTATCATGAAAACCAACATTTTTAAAAGACAACAACGGTTGATTAAATTACCATGAAAATCCCTAAAACCAGTAAGCTTCTCTGTTGATTTGGCTTTAGTATGAAACATTCCAATATCATTGGAAATCTGAGCTGGTATGTTAACATCAGCCCCGGTACTTGTCCTGAATGAGCAATATCATTATCAGTAGTGGCTGAAAATTGCCTCGGAAATAATCTGAAGCAAATGATCCTTTCTTTCCGTTACTTGGGTGTGCTTCTGAATCCGTTGTAACTTTCTTTTTCCCTGTGGATTGATTAAGAAAAAGATCAGTGTAGATATTGTATTAGAACTGGTATTGCTGGCGCTGACGGACAAAACCGTTGCTGCATTAGACACACAGTCCGTGTTGCTTGAAATGGCTTCCATAACGTTTCCCAATGGTTCGCTGTTCTTACTTACAAATGACTTGGCTGAAAACTTCAACTTGGCAATCTCCCTAGTGGAAGATAGACCATATGTGCACACTTTATTTATGAATTTATGTATTGTGTTCCTGGATCCTTGTGGTAAAACAGTATTTCTATCGCGCACATCAGTTAAAGTACTGATAACACGATTCGCAATACCGGCTTTGACAGTTAATGAGCCGTTAGTTCCCTTCGCAAATGTATGTGTGTTTCGTTGTATAACAAGAATTATTGGTTTCCGTGCATCTAAACACCACATCAGCATAAAGAACCATGCAATCATTTTCTTTACACTGCCCTTCTTGTCCACGTAAGCAGCATTTTCAGTGGGTTTTGTACACAAGTTTAACTGACTGCAATGGCTGTCAGTAACGGTCGCACAGTTAGGCGGGAATGTGGATTCGAGAACTTCAAACTTATGCATATCATGACTGTTATGCTTCGATCTAACAACCGGACTACTGGAAATTACAGAAACACTAATACAAGGGTTATCTTGTATGTTGTTGCTATGTCCCAACATTAAATTTCATACAATTAGAGTCTGCTTTAAAAGGAAAACGTACGATGTCATGAAAACTGTAATTATTCACATCAGCAGTATTATCAAAAACCATTGTCATGCTGTCACTTTGTGAGTTAGTAGGTTTTACATAAAGTGAAGGGCCACCATCAGAATTGTTGAAATAGATCTGCAATTCAACTATTTCACCGGCTTCATTTTCTTCCAAAACATTATTATTTTGACAGGTAACTGAGTCTGTGACCGTCTTTAAAGAGTTCAATCCCTGTATATGACAAGACTTCACCATATTTAAAGCGTAAATGTCCGGGATTGTGGAATTATTAACTGTAGACTTACCCTGCTGACTTAAAAACAATAAGCATTGTGAGAGTATAACCCTTGGGTTTCTTCATTTTTCTTCTCCAGTAGATTTAACCGATTACTCAGTGTATCAGGTGTAGTGTATGCAGATAAATTCAGTAATTCAGAATCAAACATCTTCAGATGTCGAATAATTAGGATCTACTTTATCCTGATTATTACTTTCCATACAAACAGTTTCTTCAGCGACTTCAATATCATCCTGGGGAATGAAATCCATAGTAGTAGTGGTTTGCCCTTGACAATCTTCCAAAAAATCACGGCTTGTACAGCCTTTGTCAACTGTGAGATGCATATCTCCATATTCATGAACAAAGTTCCAGAATTATCATTGCTTAGTAAAACCGATAAAAACTGCTAAGAAGGCTTGAATAAATGCAATAATAACTTCTGATGCCAAAACATAGCAATAAAAAAACAAAAGAAAAAATGCAGTCCCCAGTGATTCAATTAGCTTTCGTTCCTTTAATCAGTATCAAAACTTCTTCAGTATGGATCAGATGTCAAGGGATACAGTATATAAAACAAATCCAAGCTCATGAATATGTACATGTAAACAATTGAGCCAGTCATACAAAACTGTAAACTGTACACAAATACATATGCATAAGGTTATGCAGTGGTGAGAAAACCATTTAAGTAAACTATGTAAGTGAACACCTAATATGTGTGTGTAAAAAAAATCTTGTGTACAAGACTGCAAAAGAGGATGGCAATATACATAAAATATATATCATTATTGGAACCATTTTAGGGCACATCTTAAATTAAGAGACTCCTTCAACCCAGGAAAAAACTCAGCCTTCAATCGCAACTGCCATCTCAACTCCTGTAGCTGCAACCTGAAGTCAGCGTCCCAAAAAAAACTTCTATTTGTTGTAGTACTATAAATTTAAAAGACGTAAAACCATTACATACAGCACTGTGTTTACTAAGAGCATTCATCTGGTCTTTCTTTCTTTCTAATGGCACCGCAGTGCTCTTTGATTCTGTCACTTAGTCTCCTGACAGTTTTACCAACATAAAAATTAGAACATGTGGAACGGACCGCACAATACACCACCATGGCAGAATTGCAATCAAACCTTTTACCAAAAGATACAGTGAAATTACAATGTGGAAAAGTGTAAGCACCACCTTGGAGAATATATTTACAACATACACATTTTCCACATTGGTGCATACCCTTAGGAGTATCAACATCAAGTGCAGGTGTTAAATAGAATTGACTGTCCTTGTTTTCAAAAAAAGTTTTTAGGGTGCTCGTTCTTTTGTATGCAAACATAGGTGCTGAGCCTCCTACATAAACGGGCAACTCCAGAACTACCACTCCAGAGCTCACAACCTGAAGGAATTGCAGACAGACACCTTCTCAATGTCATGGAAGGGGAAGTTTTCCTGTATGCCCCCCCTTCCCTCTGATCCAGAGGTTCATACTGAAAATTCAGCAGGACTCGCCAAACATCTTGTTGGTGCCCCTCTATTGGCCAAGGCAGCACTGGTTGCCTCTACTTCATCTGTCCAAGGGCTATTACCACGTTACCCCCTCCAGTAGACCTACTCACACAGTACAAGGGAACACAGATACACACAGTGGCGGTCTCTGCACCTCTCCCTGTAGCGGATAGGATTCTGTTTCTTTTCAGGCACTTGTACGAGGATGTGCTTTCAGTCCTGCAGGAGACCAGGAAACCCAACACAAGAAAATCTTCTCTCCAAATTGAAAATGTTTTCCTTGTGTCATAAGACAGATGGAGCCACTGGACAGCGACTTGCCTCTGATTCTGTCCTGCTTGTGTGAACTCCTGAAGACAGGCTTGTCATACTCCTCTTTAAAGCACACACGTCTGCCATTTCTGCCTGCCTATGGACCCCCATCTGGCATTCAGATTACCAGCCAAAGCTCTTCCTGAAGGGGGTCTTGCACCTAAGACCTTCCAGGAAACCATCCCCTCCTCCCTGGGATCTGAATTATGTGCTAGAAAAACTCACTTTACCACCCTTTGAACTGGCTGACAAGGCTGGCTTAAAGTTTTGCACGTGGAAAACTGTCCTGCTACTAGCTTTGACATCAGCCAGGAGGGTCTTGGAGCTTCAAGCCCTTATGATTACTCTTCCTTTCCCGGTTTTCCATATGGACAGTCACCCTAAGGATAAACCCTTCCTTCACCCCCAAGGTGGTCAACTACCTTTCTTTGAATCAGGCTGTCCATCTGCCTGCCTACCTTCCCTAACCCACAGGGAGATAGTGAGTCTTCATTCCCTGGATGTCCACAGACAACTCTGATTCTATTTGCATAAAACTAAACCTTTCCGCAAATCAGACCAACTGTTTGTCTTCTTCCACCTAGGGCTCTGGGGAAAGTGGTGGGCAAGCAGACCACTTCAGCCTGGATTGCCAAGGCCATCTCCTTTTGTTACACACCTTGGGAAGACACTCCGGCAATGTCAGGGCCAACTCCACAAGAGCTATGGCTTCTTCTGGGGCCTTTTTCCAAGGTCTAGACCCTAACTCCATTTTGGAAGCAGTCACTTGGTCCTCTATGCACACCTTCACTGGACACTACAAAGTGGACCATATTTCCAGAGCCAGGGCAGGGTTTGCCAGGGCTATCCTGCATGGATTCCTGGAGTAGTCTACCAGGCCACTACACAACCTTTAGTGAGCTTTGGTATTCACCCACTAGTAGAATACTGCAACATTGGAATATAAGGGCATAGAAAAGTTGTGTAAGAACTTGCCATGGCCATAGATGTCCTTCTCTTCCATGTTGCAGTGTTCCTTCCCTCCCACCATCTCCATTCTTAATCTTTGCACTTGCTCTGCCCGGCGCTGGGACAGGGTATGTCCCTCAGGACTGCCTCTGTCTGGGGCTTTATTTAGGATGTTTTGTGTTTCACTGTTGCAGTCATCACCTGTGGGGGTTATCCCTGCTGTGGTAGCCCTTGGCCAGTTCCAATACCAGAGTCATTGTTTTTGTGCGCTGGCTGCTGTTGCCTGTAGTCTGACGTCAGGTTATCGGTACTATAAAGCAAGGCAGCCGACATCATTACATCAGTCTTTCTTGCTGTTGAGCCCGTAGCGTAAGCCGTTTGCACGAGTGCCGGTCGGTCACTACCAGAAGTCGAACTTCAGCAGAAAACGTCTAAAGCTAAGTACCTTGGGGTCCCTTTTTTCTTGCTCTAACCAATGTCCGAAAGTTAATTATCTCGCCTGTGGAAAGCAGATCCCACACAGACTTTAATTCCTACTGCATCACTTGTTTAGGCCCAGACCATGATCAATCCAAACTGAACAACTCCTTGGTGGTCCCCAGATTCAAAATGCTAACCTTTCAGCAGCTCCTGCATATGCTCTCACAAAATGCCTGGCTGGTGACACTAGACCTAAAAAATGCCGACCTCCACATCCCCATCCAGGAGTTGTGCAGAAAATACCTGTGCTTCAGAGCAGGCTATCAGCACTTTCAGTTTTCTGCACTACCCTTTGGCTTATCTACTGCTCCCAGAGTATTCACCAGATGCTTGGCCCCGGCTATCGCATTCTGCAAGCAGAGAAATACAAATTTACCCTTACCTGGACGATTGCCTCATTCAGGCGAACAGCAAAGAAAAGTTGCTCCAGGATCATCTTTGTCAAAAAAAAACTAACTTCCCTAGGGTTCACCATCAATGAGAAAAAAATCAAAGCAAAACCCCTACCAGGAAAATTGTTTTCCTGGGGGCTGTGCAAGACACAAAAACCCTAATGGCCTTCCTATCCCCAGAAAAGCAGAGGTTCCTGTTTCTCTTCACCCAGCTGGCTTCCAGAAGTCACCTCACTTTGAGGAAGGTCCTGCAAGCCCTGGGATACATGGCATCTTGCATCCTTCTCATTCTTTTCGCCAGGCTTCACATGAGAAAGCTTCAGTGATACTTAAAGAACCTTTGGTGTCAGCACTCTGTCCCTAGACACCACTCTCCCACTGATTCCTTGCGTAAGGGATGAATTTGTCTAGGGGGCAGAGGCTGGTGCAATGGACAAGGGTCTTCCTTCATCCTCTGCCCTTCTGGCCAGACCATCCCTACCGATGCCTCAGACGTAGCTTGGAGCGCTCACCTAGCAGGCAGGTGTACCCAAGGGCTTTGGAATGCCCAGCAACTTCACTTGCACATCCACCAGAAAGAAATGATGGCAGTGCATAATGCTCTAACTTCCTTCCAACCCCATCTCAGGCCAGGGATCCTCCTTACAAAAACAGACAACACCACAGTAATGTGATACATCAACAAGCAGGGGGCCACCAATCTTGCTCCCTGAGCAGGTTAGCCACGAGTCTATGGCTTAGACACGTCCATAGGGCTACACCTGATTGCCCAATACTTACCAGGGATAAACAACACACTGGCAAACCACCTACACAAACTTACTGGACCCCCATGAATGGCAGCTCCACAGAGAAATCCTTCTACAAATCGTCCAGTAGTGGGGGACCCTAGAGGTGGACCTCTTTGCCTTGCACCTCAACCACCAGCTGCACAGGTTTTGTACCAGGGAGCATCACCTCCGGGCTTGGAAGGTGGATGCTTTGACCTTCCCCTGGAGCTACCTCTTTGTGTACGCATACCCTCTGCCCCTTATTCCCAAGGTTCTGATCAAAATAAGAAAGGAAAGCAAAGGCCATCTCATCACTCCAGAATGGCCCAGACAGCATTGGTGCCCCTTACTATGCAGTCTGACCTTACAGTCCCCAAAGCTGCTTCCCCTAAGGTCAGACCTCCTGACCCAGGAGAGGGGGAAGGTACTGCACCCAGACCTACAGACTCTCAAACTTTCAGCATGGCTTATACACTTAAAACTTGCAAGAAGTCACTGTTAAGCAAACGGGTCCTGTACTTCATCATAGAGGCCAAATGGCCCAGCACAAGAAAATCTTACGCTGGAAAATGGAAAAGATTCTGCTCCCGGAAACAATCCAAAGGGGGCAGTACCTCCCAACCTTCCATCCCTCTCATTTAGAGTTGCTGAATAGTGGCCTCTCCTTCTCTCTTAAAATCCATGCCTCGGCCATTTCTGCCCATTATGATTCAGATCCACCCGTGTTCTCTCACCCTATGATTAAGCAATTCCTCAGAGGGGCTTCTAATATCAGGCTTCCCAGAAGACCTCCTTTTCCTCCCTGGGATCTGAATTATGTGTTAGAGAAACTAACCTTACTTCCTTTTGAACCTGCCACTAACACAATTGAAATACCTCTCCTGGAAGACTGCCTTCCTACTAGCTATCACCTCACCCAGAAGGGTCTCAGAACTTCAAGCTCTCGTGGCTGTCAAGCCCTTCATAATTTTCCGTGCAGACAGCCTCCCGGAGGACTCATCCCTCCTTTATGCCCAAGGTGGTATCTGATGTGACCCTGAACCACGCCATGTACCTTCCTATCTTCTTTCCCAACCCTCAAAACAAGGGAGAAAGAATTCTACACTCACTATACTTGCACAGAAAACTGTGATACTATCTGGACCGCACTAAACCATTCAGGAAAACTGACCAGCTTCTGGTAAGCTTTGCCCCAGGGGCAGAGGGGAAGCCCATCTCCAAACAAACCATTTCCAAATGGATCTCGCACTGTATCCATTTTTGCTACAGACTACATGGGAAACCCATCCCTAAGTTGATCTGTACCCACTCCACTAGGGCAACCTGAACTTCCACTGCCTTCCTCAGAGGAGTACCTACCAGGGACATTTTGGAAGTGGCCACCTGGACCCCTGTCCATACCTTTACAAAGCATTGCCACCTTACCTGTCTTTTAGGTCTAAGGGAGGGATTGCTACTGCAATTCTGCAGGGCCTCCTGACCCATACTTAGGACTCTACCTATCCTTCCACTCTACCTCAGCTTTGGGAATCCTCCAACAGGTGATGACTGCAACAGTGAAACACGAAGAACATAATGCAGATGTCCTTCAAGAATGCAACTGCAGTCGTAACATATGGGTTGTCCTGCCTCAGGCAGCCCTCGGTCGGCCGGATTCCAAAGTCTGGGTCCGGCGTCGGCTGGTGTCGCCTCCTCTCCGACGTCACAATGGCTGGAGTATAAAGGCATCGGTCGACGCCATCTTCAGTCTTTCTTGCCGCGCGGTGCCCGAAGCAGAAGCAGTTCGCAAGTGCCGGTTGGTCAGCTCCTGTGTTTTCAGTTACCGAAGTCATCTAAAAGCTAAGTACCCCATTGGGGAACATTTTTTCTTGCCTCAGCCGATGTCTGAACAAATTGAGAAAGTTAATAATTGTTTGTCTTGTGGTAAACAAATACCTCACAAGGACTTCCATTCTTACTGCCTCCCTTGCCTGGGCCCAGACCACGACGTCTCGGCCTGTGCTTGCTTTAATAAGCGCACTCTCAGGCACCGGGCAGAATTTGCCGAAGACTTTTTCGGCGAATCCTTCGCTTATATTATGCCGTCGAAACAACCGACAACACAAATTTCCAAAAAGCGCAAGGACCGGGACCGACATCCGTGGCCCGCGTCCTCTACCGATATTTCTCCTAAGCCCTCCGCGAGTGCTTCGGCCCCTTCGGAAGCGGTAATTCAACCGCTCCAGGCCGACGACACAGCGGTAACACGTCCTTCGGTCCCAGAGACTACACTGGTGCTGGTTATTGATTTTCCTCCTGAAACCGAAGTTCTGGATCTACCCGACACCATTCCCGTGGACAAGGTTACTCCTGCACGTGGGGCAGCTAGGCCTCCTGTATCCATGTCCATCAAGGCCTTTGCACGTGCCAAGGCCGCCAGCCAGGCCAAGGCCCATCCTAAACCTTCTGTCCAGGCCCCTTCTGATAAGCAAATCACGTCTCTTGCTGCAGACCTCATCTCTCTTATCAGGGGGTCTCAGCCTCACCCAGACACAGGTTCTCAGCCGCCTGCAGAGAAAAGGCCTAGAACTGAGCAGGCTGACAACCTCTCTTCAGATGAAGCCTCTGGGGATTCTGAGCATTCAGATACACAAGAAGAATTCTTCCAGGCCTATGAGGACTCTGATGCTGAGGAGTCAATTCCCTCTGCCTCTCCTCCAGAGGATTTTTCATTCGGTGAAGTCCTCCACTCTGAGGGAGCATGTTAAGTGGCAGGGTCAGGAATTTTCTGATTCTAGGAAAAGGCTACGTACCTTCCTCAAGTTACCCCAGCACAGGCCTTTAGCTATCCCTCCAGTTATGGATGTCCTGGATGATGTTTTCTCCGACTCCAGTGCTAACCCTGATTCTCTCCCTCCTGCTCCTGTCAAGCCAGACAGATATTACAGGGTCCCTGACACTCACAAGCATCTCTTTAAGGCCCACTCTGTGGATCTTGAAACTATTTCACAGGGCCCCAAAGGAGTGGCTACTTTAGCCAAGAATCCACTGCCAGCGGATAGGGAAGCAAGGTCCCTGGAGAGATGGGGTAAAAAAGTTTATACCTCTACCACCCTTGCCATGAGGTCACTTAATTGCCTTTTTCATATGTTTCAGTACCAGGATTGTTTACTGGATGATTTACAGAAAAAGCTAGCCTCTCCTGAGTCTATTGATAGAAAGGCATTGCAGGATCTGGTTCATAACACTCAGCAGGTTAGCAATCATTTTCTACAGTGTGGTTATGATGCATTGGAGGCTTCATGTAGGACAGCTATGACAGGGGCTGTTATAGATAGACATGCTTGGTTAAAAGAACAGCCACTGCCAGACCATGTTAAAGTAAAGTTACTTGATGCACCTCTGGAAAAACAAAAGCTTTTTGGTACTAATGCACAAGATGTGTTGAAGTCCATTGAGGAAAAGGCTAAATCAGTTCAGACAGTCAAAGATTTCCTCCAGGTTCAGCCACCCAGATTCAGCAGGAATTGGCCTTCAAAGAATTGGTCCTTTCCAGACACTGACCTGTTTCAAAGGGGGAAAAACAGGCGTGCTCGAGGTAGAGGGCAAAACCGAGGCTCCTACAGGGGCCGCCAATGGCAACCACCAAATCAAAGAAGTGGCGCAGGCAGTCCAGCTGCACCACAAGGACAGTCACAATGACTTGACTTTCATGCCGCCTACCAAAGCTTAAAGAGAAGCACCTTTAGGCGGAAAATTATCCTTATTCTCAAGCAACTGGCATATCTTAACCAAGGACAACTGGATTCTGGATTTAATAGACAAAGGTTACAGATTTCACTTCCATACTTTACCAATAAGACAAGGCATGCCAAACCTGCCACATCATCAAAGGGCAGAGGCACTCATTCAAGTTACAAAGCTGCTAAGCATAAAAGCAATAATAAAGGTCCCTCCTCAGGAACAAGGCCAGGGATTTTACTCAAGACTGTTCCTTGTTCCAAGAAAAGAAAACAAATGGAGGCCTATACCGGACTTGTCTACTCTAAATACTTTTCTCATTGTGCCAAAGTTCAAAATGCTGACGTTACAGCAACTCCTTCCCATGCTGGGCAAGGGGTCTTGGCTGGTCACTCTGAACCTCAAGGAGGCATACCTGCATGTCCCAATCAGACGCAGTTGCAGACGATACCTCAGATTTCTTGCAGGGACAGCATTATCAATTCTCAGCATTGCCGTTTGGCTTATCTACTGCGCCCAGAGTGTTCACGAAATGCCTGGCATCAGTAGTGGCACACTGCAGACTCCAGGGGATTCAAATATACCCCTACCTGGACGACTGCCTGATACAAGCAGACAACAAACAAACCTTGATAACAAACTTGGACTATGTCATTCAATTACTACAGGCCCTGGGATACACAGTCAACATTCGAAAATCAAGACTACTGCCATCCCAACAGATTATTTTCCTGGGAGCCAAACTGGATACAAAAACACAAATGGCCTTCCTCACAGAAGAAAAACAAGAGCAGTTACCAGTCTACTTCAAAGGCCTAGCAAAGCTCTCCCAGCGGACTGCAAGGAAAATCCTGCAGGCCCTGGGGTTCATGGCATCTTGCATTCTTCTGATACCTTTGGCAAGACTTCATATGAGAAAGCTGCAATGGTACTTAAAGCTTATGGTCACAACACAGCCAAAGCCTAGAGGACGTAATCCCACTTATTCCATGTCTGCAAAGAGAATTTTTGTGGTGGGCTCAAGCAAGTCAGTTAAACCAAGGCATGTCTTTCAACAAACCTCAAGCAGGTCAAATAATTACAACAGACGCCTCAGATCATGGATGGGGGGCGCACATGGAGGACAGATGCATCCAAGGGCAATGGAACCCAAGGGAAAGGCATCTGCACATAAATCAAAAGGAGATGTTGGCAGTGATACGTGCAATCGAGACTTTCGAAAAATCACTTCAACAAGGACACTTGCTAATAAGTACAGACAACACCACGGTTATGTGGTATATAAACAAGCAGGGAGGCACTCATTCTTATCTCCTCTGCAGATTAACAATGATTCTTTGGGAAAAGTCCCTGAGCCTGAAGATCCACTTACAATCCCAGTTTGTGCCAGGCAAGGACAATGTTCTGGCGGACAAGCTGAGCAGAAATTTCTGGGATCCACACGAATGGATGCTGCATCCTCACATTTTCTCACAAATAAGGGCATGGGGAAGACCAGACATAGATCTCTTTGCTTCTCACCTGAACCATCACCTGGAAAAGTTTTGTACAAGAACTCATCATCCTCTAGCCTGGAAAACGGATGCTCTCTCCTTCAGCTGGAATTCCCTAACTGTTTATGCATTCCCTCCTCTACCACTGCTGACCAAGGTGATACTGAAGATCAAAGCAGAACGACCAACAGGCTTTTTGATAGCTCCAGACTGGCCAAGGCAGCACTGGTACCCATTGCTGTTGAGCATAACTCGGACCAAGCCGTGGCCTCTGCCTCTATGGCCTCTGCTTCTAACCCAGCACAATTACAGGACTGTTCATCAAAACCTGCAAACATTGCATCTGACAGCCTGGAGGCTACCATAACTTCTTCCGATATCTCTCTTTCCAAAGAAGTTCAAGAGATTTTACTGGAAGCACTCAGACCTTCCACCAGAAAGACCTATTCAGCTAAGTGGAAGAGATTCATCATCTGGAATGCCAGCAAGGGTCAGGATACAACAGTATTGAGCATACCTCAGATATTAGAATATTTGGCAGAATTGTTTCATACTGGCCTCTCATATTCTTCCATAAAGATCCACGCTTCAGCAATCTCAGCAAAATACAATTGTGATCCACCTGTGATGTCCTTCATGGATGCATCTGCAGTCATAACAAATGGGTTATCCTGTCGTCAGGCAGCCCTTCGGTCGGCCGGATTCCAAAGTCTGGGTCCGGCTTCGGCTGATGTCGCACTTCACCCGACGTCATCTCTGCTGGTCTTCGGGTATAAAGGCATCAGCCGACGCCATTTTCCTCCGTCTTTCTTGCCGCGTGGCCAAGCAGAAGCTGTTCGCAAGTGCCGGTCGGTCAGATCCAGAGATTACTACTACCGAATACTACTTCGAAGACTTCTAAAAAGCTAAGTACCCCGTTGGGGACTCTTTCTTGCCTCAGCCGATGTCAGAAAAAGTCAATAACTGTAACTTGTGGGAAACAAATACCTCATAAAGATTTCCACTCTTACTGCCTGCCTTGCTTAGGCCCAGACCACGACGTAGCAGCCTGTTCGGCCTGTGCTTCCTTCAACCGACGAACGCTTAGGCGTTGGTCGGAGTTTGCTGAACAGTTTTTCGGCTCAGATTTTGCGTACATTATGCCGTCGGATCCTCCGACTACCCAAATTGTTAAACGCAAAGAAAAAGACCGACACTCGCGGTCCGCGGTTTCGGCCGAAACCACAGTTAAGCAAGCCGTGAGTGTCTCTGTTTCGGCCGAAACCGAGAAAACCGGTCAATCTTCAGCCGAATCCATGACTACTACTGAGGCTCCTGCTACCTTAGTTGAATCGGCCTCAGAAATTTTGCCTACAATTGTGGTTCCTAGTGATTTATCAGACACCATCCCTTTGGATGTCTCTACCCCAGCACGTGGTGCTGCTAGGCCTCCTGCAGCCATGTCTATTAAGGCCTTTGCCAGGGCTAAAGCAGCCAAATCTGTTAAATCAGTGCCTGTTAAGCCCCCCTCACACAGGCCCACTTCAAGTTCACAAATGCTTACTCTGGCAGAGGATTTAATATCCTTAATTAGGGGATCCCAATCTCACCCAGACAGGGCCTCTCAGCCCCCAGAAAAGAGACCTAGAGCAGAGCCCCCCCGAGCCAGTGTCCTCTGATGATTCTGCGGATGACTCAGACATTACAGACCAGCCAGAGGCTCCTTTTTCTATTTATGAAGATTCCGATGCTGAAGAATCCATTCCAGCTGCCTCTCCACCAGAGGAATTTTCCTTTGGGAAACCTTACATGCCATGAGAGAACAATTCCAATGGCAGGGACAAGATTTCTCAGATTCAAGAAAAGGCTTAGGACTTTTCTGCACTTACCACAACATAGGCCCTTAGCTATACCTCCTGTACTGCCTGTTGTGGATGATGCATTTAATGATGTTTGCACTGCTCCTGATTCTTTACCTCCAGCCCCTGCCAAACCAGATAGATTTTACAGGGTGCCAGACACTCATCACCACCTATACAAGGCCCCACTTGCAGATCCCGAAACTATATCCCAGGGGCCTAAGGCAGTAGCCTCGACCTCAGCAAAAAACCCTATTCCTTCTGAAAGGGAATCCAGGTCCTTAGAGAGATGGGGGAAAAAAGTTTACACCTCTGCTACTCTCTCAGCTAGAGCTTTAAACTGTCAGTTTCATATGATCCAATACCAAGAGTTTATGTTTGATCAGTTAACTAAAAAGCTGTCCTCTGAATCCTTAGATAAGAAATATGTATTAGAAATGGTGAATAACATCCAACAGGTTAGTAACCATTCCTTAAAATGTGGCTATGATGCACTGGAGGCTTCATTTAGATCAGCCATGACTGGCACAGTGATAAGAAGGCATGCATGGTTGAAAGAACAGGTCTTACCGGATCATGTTAAAGCAAAGCTGTTAGATGCTCCTATGGATAAGGCCAGTCTATTTGGGACACCTGCCCAGCAAGTAATGAAGAAAATGGAAGAAAAGGCAAAATCTGTTCAAACAGTTAAAGATTTATTACAGGTTCAGCCCCCAAGGTTTAGCAGGAACTGGCCTGCCAAAAATTGGTCCTTTCCAGACTCCACAAAATCCCAAAGGGGCAGGAATAGACGCTCTAGAGGCAGAAATCGATCCAGAGGAGGTGCCTACAGAGGACAACAGTGGCAAGGCAATAACCGAGGCACAGACACAACCACTGCCACTGCAACAGGACAATCACAGTGACTTGGCTCTGACATCGCCTACCAGGGAGCAAATAGCAGCACCTTTAGGCGGAAAGTTAGCCTTATTTTCGAAAAATTGGCACTATATCACAAAAGACAAGTGGATTTTGCAAACCATAGACCAAGGCTACCGGTTCCACTTCCACACCTTACCAGTAAAAAGAGGAATGCCAAACCTACCTCCAAATCAAAAAACAGAAGCTCTACAGCAGATAGCGAAATTAGCAAAGATGAGAGCTGTGGAAAGAGTACCAATAACAGAACAGGGCAAAGGATTCTACTCCAGACTCTTCCTAGTACCAAGAAAAGAGAAAAGTTGGAGACCCATTCTCGACCTGTCCGTCTTAAACACATACATCATTGTCCCAAAATTCAAAATGCTGACCCTACAGCAACTTCTTCCCATGCTGGGCAAGGAGTGTTGGCTGGTAACTCTAGATCTCAAGGAGGCATACCTGCACGTCCCCATTCGACCAAATTGCAGAAGATACCTCAGATTTCTTGCAGGATCAGAGCATTATCAATTCTCAGCATTGCCCTTTGGCTTATCTACTGCGCCCAGAGTATTCACAAAATGCCTGGCATCAGTAATCGCTCACTGCAGACTACAGGGAATCCAAATTTATCCATACCTGGACGACTGCCTGTTACAAGCGGACAACAAAAGCAAGCTGACAACAGATTTACAAAGGGTCATTTACTTGCTACAAGCCCTGGGATACACAGTCAATTTACAAAAGTCAAGGCTGATACCATCCCAAACAAGAACATTCTTGGGCGCGGAATTGGACACAGTAAAACAAATGGCATTCCTAACTGCAGAAAAACAAAAAGAACTCCCTTTACTTCTTGGCATTAACAAAGCAGAACAAACTAACAGCAAGAAAAGTTCTGCAGGCCTTGGGCTTCATGGCATCATGCATAATCTTGGTCCCACATGCCAGACTGCATATGAGAAAGCTACAGTGGTACCTAAAGAATTTATGGTCTCAACACAGGCACAGCTTAGAAACCGAAATCCCACTAATCCCATGCCTAAAACAGGAGTTCCTATGGTGGGCTCAAGCATGCCAGTCAAACCCAGGCTTACCCTTCCACAACTTTCAAGCAAGCCAAACCATCACAACGGATGCCCCAGACCTAGGATGGGGGGGCGCACATGCTGGACAAATGCATACAAGGATTGTGGACTCAAGACCAGCTGCACCTGCACATAAACCAAAAAGAAATGCTGGCAGTAAAACTAGCAATCCAAAAATTCAGACCATTCCTCAAAGAAGGCCATTTAATGATAAGGACAGACAACACCACAGTCATGTGGTACATCAACAAACAGGGAGGCACTCATTCATACCCCCTATGCAGAATGACTCTGGACCTTTGGAATCTGGCTCTGAGCTACAACATCCAGTTACAGGCAATATTTGTGCCGGGAAAAGAGAACATCCTAGCAGACATGTTAAGCAGAACCACCTCGGATGCTCACGAATGGATGCTACACCCGACATCTTCAAGGCCATCACAAAGAAATGGGGAATGCCACAAATAGATCTATTCGCATCCCCACTCAATCACCAGCTCAAAAAATTCTGCACAAGGACATTCCACCCACTTGCATGGAAGGTGGACTCTCTATCCTTCAGCTGGAAAGGCCTGACAGCATATGCATTTCCACCTCTTCCCTTGATGCACAAGGTACTACTGAAAATCAAAGAGGAACGTCCAAGGATAATCCTGATAGCTCCGAATTGGCCAAGACAACACTGGTACCCATTGCTGAGGAGCATGTCTCGGGAGAGAATGTGGTCAATACCCCTGATGCCTTTGATGTTAACTCAGAACAACTACTACAACATGCATCCAAACCTAAAAACCTTGCAACTGACTGCCTGGAACATCACATAGCAGCAACTAACCCAGACCTTTCCCAAAGGGTTAAAGACATTATCCTTGAAGCCCGCAGACCTTCAACAAGAAGGAACTATGCAGGAAAATGGAAAAGGTTTGTCATTTGGAGTACTGAAAGAGGAAAAGATGTGTCGAACATAGATATTGCTAACATTCTGGAGTACTTGGCAGAGCTTCTACATACAGGCCTGTCCTATTCCTCCATCAAGATACATGCATCAGCTATTTCAGCAGAATACAGCTTCGATCCACCTGTCTTTTCGAATCCTCTACTCAGGCAGTTCCTCAGAGGGATCAAGAATGTAAAACCTCCTAGGAAACCACCATTACCAGCATGGGACTTGAACTTTGTGCTAGAAAAGTTGACACTCCCTCCGTTTGAACCAGCAACAACAGCAGATCTGCAACACCTGTCATGGAAAACTGCTTTCCTACTGGCAATTACTTCAGCAAGGAGGGTTTCGGAACTACAGGCCTTAATGGCAGTGCAACCCTTCCTAATCTTCCATCAAGATAGGGTGTCCATGAGAACTAATCCTACATTTATGCCTAAGGTGGTATCCAGAGTGTCTTTATACCAGGCAATCCACCTACCTACCTTCTTTCCCAATCCACAGAACAGGGGGGAAAGACTGCTGCATACCTTGGATGTACATAGGCAGTTACGCTACTACCTGGACAGAACCAAAAGCAACAGAAAAACTGACCAGCTTTTAGTAGCCTATGCAACAGGAAGGGAAGGAAAAGCAATTTCCAAACAGACAATCTCCAAATGGATAGGAAATTGCATAAGATTCTATTACTCCTACCATGGAAAACCAATTCCACAGAACATAAGACCTCATTCTACAAGGGCTACAGCCACTACCACAGCTTTCTTACGAGGAGTGGCAACCAAGGACATTATTGAGGCGGCTACTTGGACCTCCGTGCATACATTTGCCAAGCATTATAATTTACCTCTATACTCTAGATCCCGAGCAGGGTTTGTCACTGCTGTACTGCAAGGGATCCTAACTACACCATAATTTTTCTTCCTCCACCCCTAGTTTGGCTATGGTATTCTACCCATTTGTTATGACTGCAGATGCATCCATGAAGGACATAGTACAGTTTTGTACCTACCATAAATGTAGATGTCCGAACTGGATAGCATCTGCAGTCAGGATTACCCACCCTCCTTCCCCTCTGTGGTACTCCTAGGGTATTTACCCTCCTAATAGCTAGCTGGGGGGGGAGTCTCTTATGGTGTATTTGTTTGTATATATGTACATACATGCTTATTTTTTGTGTTTGCCTTCTACTTTTTTGGAAACATTGGCATTTATCCAAAATTTAGCCTTCCAAGAGGGCAACTGGCATCTGGGGCAAGAAACACTGAGGAAAATGGCGTCGGCTGATGCCTTTATACCCGAAGACCAGCAGAGATGACGTCGGGTGAAGTGCGACATCAGCCGAAGCCGGACCCAGACTTTGGAATCCGGCCGACCGAAGGGCTGCCTGACGACAGGACAACCCATTTGTTATGACTGCAGATGCTATCCAGTTCGGACATCTACATTTATGGTAGGTACAAAACTGTACTTTCTCACACCCCTTGCTAAGATGGTTCCTGAGAGGGATAAAGAATATCAAACCTCCCAGAAAACCACCCAGTACCTGCATGGGACCTTAATTTCATCTTGGAAAAATTAACTCTTCCCCCCTTTGAACCAGCAGCATCTTCAGAAATGCAATTTCTCTCCTGGAAAACAGTTTTCCTATTGGCAGTAACATCAGCAATAAGAGTCTCGGAGATACAGGCACTCATGGCAGTACCTCCCTTTCTCATTTTTCATCAGGACAGAGTCTCTCTAAGGACCAATCCTTCTTTCATGCCAAAAGTAATGTCCAGGGTGTCTCTAAATCGAGCCATTCACCTGCCTACATTCTTCCCCAATCCTCAAAACAAGGGGGGAAAGCTGCTGCATACTTTGGACATACACAGACAACTACGCTACTACTTGGACAGAACAAAGACCACCAGAAAGTCTGACCAACTGTTCGTAGCTTATGCTGGTGGAGTTCAAGGAAAAGCAATCTCCAAGCAAAAAATTTCAAAATGGATTGGACACTGCATCAGATTCTGCTATTCCTTTCATGGAAAAGGTGTGCCAGCCAATATTAGGCCACACTCCACCAGAGCTATAGCCACATCCACAGCTTTCCTAAGAGGAGCGGCTACAAAGGGCATTCTAGAGGCTGCTACATGGACCTCCGTGTATACATTTACCAAGCACTACAACCTGCCTTTATACTCCAGATCCCGAGCAGGCTTTGCTTCGGCAGTCCTGCAGGGCATTTTAGCTACACCATCCCTTAATTAGTTCCAACCACCCCCAGCTTGGCTATGGTATTCAACCCATATGTTATGACTGCAGTTGCATTCTTGAAGGACATAGTACAGTTTTGTACCTACCATAAATGTAGATGTCCGATAGATATGCAACTGCAGTCGGATTTTCCCTCCCTCCTACCCCTCTGCAACTTTCTTTTTGGGTCCACTACCCCTATTCCTATTAGCTGGGGGTATCTTTTATGGTGTATCTGTTTATTACTGTTGTGCATGTCTGGAATTTTTTATCCATTCACCAAATTTAGCCTTCCTTGGAGGGCACCTGGCATCTGGGGCAAGAAACACTGAAGAAGATGGCGTCGGCTGATGCCTTTATACACCAGCCGTTGTGACGTCAGAGAGGAGGTGACACCAGCCGACGCCGGACCCAGACTTTGGAATTTGGCCGACCGAGGGCTGCCTGAGGCAGGACAACCCATATGTTATGACTGCAGTTGCATATCTATCGGACATCTACATTTATGGTAGGTACAAAACTGTACTTTGTGTACACTTACCATAAATGTAGATGTTTGAGTGTATTCACTGTTGCAGTCTTGATTTTCCTCCCTCCATCCCCCTTTTCTCTCCTTCCCCTAGGGGGACAAATGCTTCCCAAGGTGGCTCGTAGCCACCAGGACCACTTCTCTCTTTTCCCTTGTGCTTCTGATGGGTTAGGGCAAGAAAAACTGATGTAATGATGTTGGCTGCCTTGCTTTATAGTACTGACGACCCGGTGTCAAGACTACAGGTGACAGCAGCTTGCACTCAAAAACATTGAGTCTGGTATTTGGGCTGGCCAAGGGCTACCACAGCAGGGATAACTCCACCGGTGATGACTGCAACAGTGAATACACTCTAACATCTATATTTGTTTACTGTACACAGCTGTACTTTTTGAGGGCCGGTGCATACAGATATCACCTTTATGGCTCACGTACCTGCCTACATGTCAGACATCCGACACACCAAGAGGGACTGGAAAAGCTTTGGAAACCTGGCCGGATAAGCTGATCTGAAGGGTAAACCCACTAGTAGAATACTGCAACATTGAAAAGAACATGTATGATTATGGTAAGTTCTTGCACAACTCTCCTTTCTTTAAAGACTAATCAGAATGGAAATTTTGTGAAACTATACATCTGCACATGTAAATATGCGTGTGTGCATTTGTATGTATAAAATGTATGTATTTAGCATGTATAATATGTGGGATGCAGTACAGTGTGAATACTTCGTAGAGAAATCTACAGTAGACATTTTTGTAATTCACGCACACGGACAGATGGATGTGCATGTGTGTTTGTACATAACCCACATATGCAGATGCACAGAAATGTATACATACAAATGGGGATTGTGTATTTTACAACTGTCATCATCCTAATCATCATATTTTTTCCTGCTTTCTGCATTTCCCAAATCTTTCACCATACTGGTTATTAGGCTCAACTGTAATGGTTCATGTCCTTTTCCTATGTTGCAGTATTCTAGTTGTGGGATTTCCTGCCTCAGGCGACTCGTACGTCAGCTGCTATACAAAATCTTCAGCTTGGCTGTTGCAGCTTGCGTGGGACGTCAGACATAAGGTCATAAACCAGGGGCCTTAAATGTAATGTCTGCACGCACAATCCTCAGAACTTTTCAGCCACAGAACGACGCATTGTGTGATCGCTCCTTCTCTGACGTCGCATCTAAAGTTAAGTAACTCGTTGGGTTTCTGTTTTTCCTTACATAAACGATTGTTATTGCTTGGCTTGGTTGTTGTAGCAGTTTTTAGCTGATGTCAGGTAAAAAGGGAAAATGCCAATGCTGGTGCCAGATACCCCATAAAGATGCCCATGATAGATGTGTGTTTTTCTTAGACATGGAGCACTGCCATTCAGCCTGCTCCATTTGTCAATCATTTGTGCTGAAGACTCTATGCACCTGTCTGGCCGCATTAATCCTCTACCTAGTAAACCAGTGCCTTAAGCGGTTAGCCCTATGAATGGATCCTGCATTGGAGGCCTTACCTGAAACTCCGCGTAAGAAGGCCAAGATTCCTAGGCCTTCCTCACCTACTGCTTCGTTACTGGATGCCCCACCAACTGCCAATTTAGGAGCTGAGGGGAGCCCGGTGGATCTGTCAACTTCAATGATGTCCTTTGGGAATGCAGTTGTTCAGCCGACCAGCACGTTTTCAGAGCCTACCCAGACACTGACTACTGTCTGTCTAGGGGGAACCAGATTCTGTGGTACCTCCGACCAGGATCCAGACTTCTGAAAATGAGTAACAAAACTAGCGGTACAAAAACGCCACCGGCAGTTTTGTCACTCATTTTGTAGACTGAACGCCTACAGTACAGATTCAGACTTCTGAAAATGGTTGCCTCAAAACCTGACTCAAGGCCGGTTCCAACTTCCACCCCTGCCAAAAAGAAACTAAAAACCAAGCATGCCTCCTCCTCTGCAGAAGCCTTACCAGATTGGCAGTCTTTCACTTCCTCCCTCATGCAGGCCTTTATGGCCCTTAGGCCTTCAGCCTTCACTACTCTACCTTTACTCAACCCTAGACCTGCCTCAGCCTCTTCCCTTCCACCCATGATCTCAGGTTAGGGAGGAAGAGCATGATTCTTCCTTTTCTTCCTCAGAGGGCTCTCTATCATATACCTCCCAGATTGCATCTCCCCAGGAGGAGTATTCTGATGAGGAATCTGTTGGAAGGGGATTTCTCCCCCTGAGGATATTGCCTTTTTTGAGACCATCACCAAGATGAAAGATTTCAGATGGGATACTTCACAAATGACTGACACCCAAAGGAGGCACTTTGAGCTCCTTCAAGTAGAATCTCCCTCCATTTCTGCTGTTCCTCTGGATGTTCATCGTGCATACAGCTGCAGTCATAACAGATGGATTATCCTGCCGTCAGGCGGGTCCTCAGTCGGCCGAATTTCAAAGTCTAGGTCCGGCGTCGGTTGTCGTCGCTTCCTCCCTGACGTCAGTGTGGCAGGGGTATAAGAGGCAGTCAACGCCATTTTCTCCAGTCTTTCTTGCCACGCGGTGCCCGAAGCAGAAGCAGTTCGCAAGTGCTGGTCGGCCAGCTCCTGAGATTTAGGAAAGTATTTCAGCCGAAGTCTTCTTGAAAGCTAAGTACCCCGTTGGGGAAACTTTTCTTGCCTCAGACCGATGTCAAAGTTAATTGCATTTCATGTGGGAAGCAAATACCGCATAAGGATTTCCACTCTTACTTGTATACCTTGCTTAGGCCCAGACCACGATGTCTCGGCCTGCCGTTTTTGTGCTAGATTCAACAAACGCACTAAGCGTCGGGCGGAGTTCGCCCTTCACTTTTTTGGCAAAAAATTTAATTATGTCGTCGGATACTTCGACTCCAGTTTTGAGCAAAAAATGCAAAGATAAGGACAGACATACGAGGTCCGCACCACCTACTGATACCACGCTAAGGCAGACTTCCGGTTCTCTGGTACTCAGCTAGGCGCCTACGCAGCCCCTGAGTACCGATGACAATGCATTACCGGTGTCTTCAGTACCCGAGGTCGCAGGCTCCTCGGCCCCCATTCCTACTACAGATACCAACGCCACTCCTGGCAGGGAAACTCAGAATTTATACAGGCCTGCCATTTCTCAAGGGGTCTTCAGGCCTTCCTCCTCCTCTATTAAAGCCTTCACTAAATCTAAAACAGCCATGCAAACCAAAAAACAGGTTCCTCAGTCACCCTCTCAGGGCACCATGCCTAAAAAACAGATGCTTAAAATGGCTGAGGATTTGATTACTCTCATCAGGGGTTCTTAACCCCCCTCTGACAAAAGGCCCAGATTAGAGGAAGACTACCCTTCCTCAGATCAAGCTTCTATTACCTCAGAACTATCTGAGGACCAGGATTGTGCCTATTCTCCATTCGAAGACTCTGATGCAGAGGAGTCTTTTTCCCTCAGTCTCCCCCCCTGAGGACTTCTCTTTTGGGGAAACCCTGCATACATTGAGGGAACACTCACTAGGAAGGCCAAGATTACTCAGATTCCAAGAAAAGGCTCAGGGAATTTCTTCTGCTCCCCCAGCATAGGCCTCTGGCTATCCCTCCTGTTTTAGATGTATTGGATGATGTGTACACAGAAGCCAGCCTTAATCCTAATTCTTTGCCTCCAGCTCCTGTTAAACCAGACAGGTATTGCCGGGTTCCTGATTCTCACCAGTTCCTATATAAAAGCCATACTGCTGACACAGAAACTATTTCACAGGGTCTCAAGGGAATTAAGGCCTCTACTGCTAAAAACCCATTACCTTCAGAGAGAGATTCCAGATCTTTAGAAAGGTGGGGGGAAAAAGGTGTACACCTCGGCCACTTTAACCATGAGGGCATTAAACTGTCAGTTCCATATGTTAAAGTATCAACAGTTTTTGATATCTCAGCTGAAAAACAAGATGACACAACCAGAACAACCAGATTTAAGAGCTGCAGGATTTGTTGCATGGTGCAGAGCAAATGGGTAAACATACCTTGCAGTGTGGTTTTGATGCTTTAGAGGCCTCATGTAGAGCTGCTGTTACGGGGTCTTGTTATACGTAGGCATGCTTGGCTCAAAGAGCAAACCTTACCAGATCATGTCAAAGCTAAATTATTAGATGCACCTCTTCAAAAAGATGTATTGTTTGGTGTTAAAGCAGAGGAGGTGCTAAAGAAAATGGAGGAAAAAGCGAAATCAATGCAAACAGTGAAAGATTTCCTGTAGGTACAGCCTCCAAGTTTCAGCAGAAACTGGCCTTCAAAAAATTGGTCCTTTCCAGCCACGGACAGACCTCAAAGGGGCAGATACAGGCGTCCAAGGGGTAGAGGGCAACCTCAAGGATCTTTCAGAGCCAGACAGTGGCAAGCATCAACCCCAAGAGGTGAAGATAGATCACAGTCTTTTAGAAAACAGACACAATGACTTCCCCCTACACCTGCCAAGCAAAGCTTTAATGGCAGCACCTTTGGGCGGAAAACTGACATTATTCTCAAAAAATTGGCATATTGTTACAAAAGACAAATGGATTCTGGACATTATAGACAGAGGCTACAGGTTCCACTTTCACACCCTTCCAAAAATGAGGCATGCCAAACCTGCCACAAAATCAAAGGGCAGAGGCACAAAAACAAATTTCAGCTCTCATGGACATGAAAGCAATTCAGGAGTTGCCTGCAAAAGAACAAGGTCAAGGGTTTTATTCCAGACTCTTCCTGGTACCAAGGAAAGACAAAGATTGGAGACCTATCTTAGACCTATCCATCCTAAACACATCTACAGGTGCCAAAATTCAAGATGCTCACATTACAGCAGCTTCTTCCCATGCTGGGCAAGGAGTCTTGGCTGGTAACATTGGACCTCAAGGAGACATACCTGCATGTCCCTATCAGACAAGATTGCAGAAGATACCTCAGATTTCTTGCAGGTTCAACCCATTACCAATTATCTGCATTGCCCTTTGGCTTATCTACTGCGCCCAGAGTTTTTACGAAATGCCTGGCAACAGTAATCGCCTTCTGCAAGACTACAAGGGATACAAATCTACCCATATCTGGACGACTGCCTGATCCAAGCGGACAGCAAGGGCATACTACTGCAGCACCTGGCGTTTGTAATAAAACTGTTGAACTTCATGGGATGCAGTCAACAAAAAGAAATCAAAACTAATACCCTCTCAACAAATAATTTTCCTGGGTGCCAGCTTGGATACAACCACCCAGATGGCCTACCTCACACCAGACAAGCAAGGGCAACTGTCTCAATACTTCAGAAAAATGGCAACTTACACCAGGCTAACTGCAAGGAAAGTCCTGCAGGCTCTGGGATTCGTGGCATCTTGCATCCTACTAATCCCATGTGCAAAGCTGCATATGAGGAAACTTCAATGGTACCTAAAAAACTTATGGTCTCAACACAGCCACAGCTTGGAAGCAATTATACCACTCATTCCATGCCTTCAAAAGGAATTTATGTGGTGGGCTCAAGCTTGCCAAAGAAACACAGGTCTTCCTTTCTGTGTACCTCAAGCAACTCAAATCATCACAACAGACGCCTCAGACTACGCCTGGGGAGCACACATGACAGATCAGTGCATTCAGGAAAATGGGCACGAAAAGAGAAGCTGCTTCACATCAACCAAAAGGAAATGCTAGCCGTGCAAAAGGCTATTATGACCTTCAAAGACCTACTGCATCCAGGCCAGCTATTGATAAGGAGAGACAACACCACAGTGATGTTTTACATAAACAGGGGGGAACTCATTCATACCCCCTGTGCAGGCAAGCCATATGGAACACAGCACTGGAATTAAAAATTCAACTACAGGCGCAATTCCTGCCAGGGAAGGAAAACACACTGGCAGACAATCTAAGCAGAAATACGACAGATCCACACGAATGGAAGTTGCATCCTCAAATTTTCACAAAGATAACTCTGGCATGGGGACAGCCAGACATAGAGCTCTTTGCTACCCACAGAAATTACCAGTTGAAAAAATTTTGTTCAAGGACCTATCATCCACAGGCCTGGAAAGTGGACGCACTTTCCTTCAATTGGGCAACATTGACAGTCTATGCCTTCCCGCCTCTTCCTCTGCTGCCCAAAGTTCTATTAGAAGCCAGAGCAGAGAGGCCAAAAATGATTTTCATTGCTCCAGACTGGCCAAGGCAACACTGGTATCCGCTCCTGAAGAGGGTTGGGAGGGTGGCCTAATGGTTATGGTGTTTGCCTTACAAACACAAGGTGCAGGGTTTGAGTCTCACAAGGGATAATTGGCTAGGCTTAAAATGGCTCGCAAGGGCAGTTAGCTTAGTACTAATCTATGAATCTATGAATCTATAAGAGCCTGACACATTCCCCACCATGGATCCTACCTCTAGTCCCTCTTCTGTTGTCCCAGCACAACTACAAAACTCTTCGCAGCCATCTCAAAACTCTAAATCTAGCTGCATGGAGAATTCCTTGATTTCCCAACAGTTCCTCCTCTCCAAGGAGGTGCAAGATGTCATCTTGGAGGCCAGAAGACCTTCTACTAGAAAGGCCTACTCCGCCAAATGGAAACGATTGTGTGCCTGGAATCAAAAGAAGTGACAGTGTCCTTGGGTAATAAATATACCTCAAATTTTACAATACCTAGCTGAGATGTTAAACAATGGACTTTCCTTCTCCTCCATCAAGATCCACGCTTCAGCCATTTCTGCACAATACAACACAGATCCTCCTTTATTCTCTCATCCTCTCTTAAGGCAGTTCCTCAGAGGGGCAAAGACTATAAAACCCCCAAGGAAACTACCAGTCCCTGCTTGGGACCTCAACTTCGTATTTGATAAAGCTGACCCTTCCTCCCTTCGAGCCAGCTTCTTCATCAGAGTTACAGTAATTGTCATGGAAAACAGCCTTTCTTCTGGCTATCACCTCAGCTCGCAGGGTTTCGGAGCTACAGGCCCTCATGGCTGCGCAACCATTCATCATTTTCCATCAGGATAGAGGTTCCTTACGAACCAACCCTACCTTTATGCCAAAGGTAGTATCCAGTGTAGCTTTGAATCAGACTATCCACTTACCTACCTTTTATCCTAATCCACAAAACAAAGGGGAAAGACTACTACATTCCTTGGACATTCACAGACAACTTTGTTATTATTTGGACAGGACAAAGCCATTCAGGAAATCTGAGCAACTCTGTGTCCTATGCTGCAGGTGCTCAAGGAAAGGCTATTTCCAAACGGACAATTTCAAAATGGATAGCCCACTGCATACGCTTTTGTTACTCATTTCATGGAAAAACTGTGCCTGCATGCATCAGTTCCCACTCCACCAGAGCCACAGCTACCTCTGCAGCCTTCCTCAGGGGTGTCCCTACCAAGGATATTTTGGAAGCAGCCACCTGGAGTTCAGTGCACACTTTCTCCAAGCACGATCACCTCCCACTATACTTTAAATCTAGAGCGGGCTTTGCCACAGCAGTCCTGCAGGGCATCCTAGCCCCTCCTAGTTCCACTTAGTGCCTACCACCCTTACTTAGCTTTGGGATTCTTCCCATCTGTTATGACTGCAGCTGTTTGCATGATGAACATAGTACAGTTTTGTACCTACCATAAATGTAGATGTTCGAGTGCTCATACAGCTGCAGTCCAGGTTTCCCTCCCTCCAACCCCTCTTAGGACAGGCCTTATGACAAACCCTTTTCATATAACCTTTTGGGGTATTCTTTTATGGTGTATTTGCTTGCAACTACTGTTTTTGATTTATCAACATTGCATTTTTGCATAACATTGTTTGCCTTCCTTGTGGGGGCACCTGACATCTGGGGCAAGAAAAACTGAAGAAAATGGCGTCAGCTGCCTCTTATACCCCTGCAACACTGACATCAGGGAGGAAGCGACGACAACCGACGCCGGACCTAGACTTTGGAATTCGGCCGACCGAGAACCCGCCTGACGGCAGGATAACCCATCTGTTATAATGCATACAGGTGCCTCAGATTCAGGTCTGGGTGCGACACTGGCATCTTACAGGGTTCAGGCAAACTGGCACCCTTCTCTACAGGCCAAACGCATCAGTGTCAGAAATGACAGCAGTCTTCCTAGCACTAAATACCTTTACAAATCTACTTTTACCATGGGTGCTTCTGATAGTGACAGACAACACCACTGTAATGTGGTACCTGAACAAACGGGAACAAAGGCTTAGCTGTGCAGAGTTACTCTGCTGATATGGGACCTAGCCTCTCGCCACAACTTGTCCCTGCAGGCAAGCTACATCCCCTCACAGGGCAACAAGCAAGCAGATCCCCTAAGCAGAACATCCTCTCCACAGCACGAATGGATGCTGGACAGGACTGTCTTCCTAAATATTGTCCACCAGTGGGGTGCTCCACAAATAGACCTGTTCGCCTTCCCCCAGAACAGGCAGCTGCAGACCTTCTGCTCAAAGACCTACTCCCCTCTAGCATGGAGAGTAGACTCTTTCCGCATCTCTTTGGAGGGAAAGTTTCTTTATGCCCCTTCCCAGTGATTCAGAAAGTCCTCCTGAAAGTCAAGGACAAACGAAAATCTTGTTAGTGACTACATACTGGCCAAGGCAGCACTGGTTGCCCCTACTTCACAATCTAGCCAAGGGCAGTCACCACAAGTTACCCTACAAGGTGGACCTACTGGCACAAGAAAAAGGAACACTCCTCCACCCACACTTGCAGATGTTATCCCTGACTCTGTGGGTGATCAACTTTTAATCCCTTTCGGACACCACTACTCAGAGGACATGCTTTTTCAGTCATGAGGGAGCCCTGGAAACCTACAACCAGAAAATCTTACCTAGCTAAATGGGAAAGATTTACTAAGTGGTGTCTGGACAAAGGCAAGGACCGTTTCATCGCTAATACCCCACTTGTGTCATTTGATAGAGTAGACTTTCCTACTCAGTGAAAGTACACATCTGCTATTTCAGCCTGCTTGCCCCTTGATCCACCTTTGCTAGCCAAACCCAACGTGAAACTCTTCCTTAAAGGGGGCTACACATGAGACCCCCAAAGAAATGTATCCCTCCACCCCGGGACCTTTAACTACATCCTCATAAAAACTTGCCCAAGACCCTTTCGAACCAGCAGGGACTTCTTCCCTACAAATATGTATGTGGAAAACGGTCCTAGTGGCCACCACTTCAGCCAGGAGAGTTTGAGTTGCAACCCTTGATAGTCGGCCCCCCTGCACTACCTTCCACAAGGACAAGGTCACCCTGAGAACTAATCCCTCCTTTTTGCCCAAGGTGGTCAATGACTTTTCATTTAACCAATCCATACATCTACTCACTTTCTTTCCCTCTCCCTTTAGTGAAGGGGAGAGGATACTACACTGATATGCACAGGCAATTAAGATTTTACCTGGACAAAACCAAATCCATTTGGAAGTCGCAGCAACGGTTTCCTTCCACCCCAGAACTCCGGGCAAGGCAGTCTCCAAACAAACCATCGCATCCGGGGTGAGGAAAGCCATTTGTCTATGCTACTCCCTCCACGGGAAAAGCTCCCCAGTGGGAGTAAAAGCCCACTCCACAAGAGCAGTGGCCACCTCCAAGGCTTTCATAAAAAGCCTGGACACGGCATCCATTATGGAAAAAGCCACATGGTCCACTATCCACACTTTTACCAAACATTACAAACTTGACCAAGTCTTCTGAGCTTGTGCAGGATTCACCAGGGCAATCCTACAGGGCTTTGTAGAATCCTCATCCGCATCTGCCACCCTATCATCCATCTAAGCTGTGGTACTCTCCCACAACTAGAATACTGCAACATAAGAAGAGAAGGACATAGAATAGTTGTGTAAAATCTTACCATAACCATAGATGTCCTTCTCTTGCACGTTGCAGTATTCCTTCCCACCCACCATTTCCTCCTCTTCATTCTTCTTATCCCCAGCTATAGCCTGGACCTATCTATGCTACAGAAGGACCCCAGGGTCCCGTACTTGACAGTTCTGGGTTTTCCACCTGCTGGGCCTCCTACTCTACTTGCTGGCCTTCAGGTTCTGAGGATTGTGTTTGCAGATGTCACATTTAAGGCCCCTGGTTTATGTCCTTGCATCTGATGTGTCCCACATGCACTGCAACAGGCAAGCTGAAGCTTTTGTATAAGAGCCGATGTACGAGTCGCCCGAGGGCAGGAAATCCCACAACTAGATTATTCCAACATGGAAGAGGAGGACATCTATAGTTATAAGATTTTACACAACTATTCTTTCCATTCCAAAATTTGTAGGTTTAGCATGTTTTTTCATAGTATCTTAAGGACAACTAAACTGATGCAGATATCTCCTAGTCCTTTTCTTTTGCGAAGCCATAAAACATTCACTTGCTGATTCCTAGTCATTTAGAGTACAGTAACATTTTACAGCGCTGTGATTTAATAAAGTAAATAAAGTAGAGGTGAGCATTAATATGTGCATTTTAGCAAGTGTTAATGTTTTGCTTATTCACTGTAGCACCTTGACTGTGTTGTACATGCAGTCTGTCTTTGTCTTTATGGCAGTTTCTTTTGATTGCCAAGTGCGTTTGTCATTATCTTTGCCAGTGTAGTCATGGCTGAAAAGGGTCCTGGGAGACAAGTTCACTTTCCTGGTTAACAAAGTATAAATATAAAATAGAAGAAAGGGGATGTGAACATGACAGAAATAATTAAGGAACTAGTAAAGCACATTTTAATTCTGCATCATTCATGAGAGAGAGAAAACTTTCCACTGAAGGCATTGAGAAGTCCTTTCCAGTAGTACTTGTCACCTGTAATGTGATACAGTAAGGACCACTTACTGTAGTGAGTTTTCACACCTCAGGATGAGTGTGTGGGGATCAGTCTGTCAGTTCATTAGAATTGTAAAGGAGTCCCTTTAAGAAAAGCCTGTTGCTTACCTACTTATGCTGGAAGTGCGTAGCAGATTGTTTGTAGCATAGAACAAGCTCTGACGCTCTCACAAATGATCCTGTCAAGGAAACAAGTAGTTCTATTACAGAAGGTGTGTTAGATGACGGTGCTTCACACTCCTGCCATTCTCAATGGCATGAGAGAACACCATTTCCTTTTGTTTAGCATGACTGGTATAAAGAGAACTTAAAATGCATTCTGGGAAGAAGGAATTAAAGCAAGAAATCAAGATCGCATTACCACGGCAGGCCCTATCATCCACCATTTTGTGGGAAACTCATTAAAATTGTAAAAGAAGCACTTGGGAGTGCTTTTAGCCAGTGAAATAGCTCTGAAAACAAGGATACCGTGGGGGGGGGGAAACATATTTTTGGGTTTTGAGTTTTTTTTGTTTAAAAGACCTGTTGCCAGAAAATATCTTCAGAAATGAAAAAAATATTTCATTCTTAGTAACGTAAAAAGTAGAATGTTCTGCATTCTCTGTTTTTTCCCTATGCAACCGGGCTTGTTTAATCATGTTCAAGTACATGTTTCAGCAGTCTGTGTAATTGTTTTGCTGAGATTACAGTAGAACCCCTTTTAAAACCCTTCCTAAATGATGCTGTGTATTTAAGACCACCAAGAAGATGCATGATCTCCCTTAGGATTTGAATGCCAGGAAATAGAATATTTTTTCATAGAAAATGTATCTATGGTCTCAAGCAGGGTTTCTAAGTTACAAATCTGATGTACAGGTTGTCTTGTACAGCATTCCGTGATGAAGGGGTCTTGCTGAAGACTAATGGCGTCTTCATGCCTTTAGTAATGTCTCAGTAGGTATGTTCAGCTTTCGGTCTTCAGTCCAGGCTCCCAAAACAAAATGTCTGCTTCCCATACTGTCTTTGGATAGCTAAGATTTGCTTCTCAAGGAAAACAAATGTTTTCCTTCCAAAAGGAGAGGAAAGCTTGCCTACCTTTAAGCAAAATTAATCTTTGCCCAATTGGTTGTCCAACTATTACATTTTGTGGTTGGCCCACTGTATTACATTGTGAAATACAGTAAACATCAACAAGGCAGTGTTAAAAGATTATCCCAGTCATCTACTTCCGCAGTTTGTTCTACAGGTATATTGGTCCAATGTGCCTTAGTTGTAACATGGTCTTCAGGTCATGGGCCATACCTTGACAAAACATTACAAGCTAGAAGCCCAATCTGGTGGAATGACAGGTTGTGGTGCAGTTCTGCTGAATGGGGGATCTTGTCACCGTTTGCATTATGGAATAAACAGTATTGCTTAAGATTCTACCCACATTTGTAATAATTTCCTGTGGCAGTGACTGTGTCGGGAGATCAGAGGGCAGTTGTATAAAGTGTTCAGGGGGCAGTTGTATAAAGTGTTCAGGGGCAGTTGTATAAAGTGTTCAGGGGGCAGTTGTATAAAGTGTTCAGGGGGCAGTTGTATAAAGTGTTCAGGGGGCAGTTGTATAAAGTGTTCAGGGGGCAGTTGTATAAAGTGTTCAGGGGGCAGTTGTATAAAGTGTTCAGGGGGCAGTTGTATAAAGTGTTCAGGGGGCAGTTGTATAAAGTGTTCAGGGGGCAGTTGTATAAAGTGTTCAGGGGGCAGTTGTATAAAGTGTTCTGTGCAACAGATCTCCAAGGTGAGTTCACTTTACAGAGCTTTCTACTATCCTGCACATGTAGGGAGTTCTAAAGTTTGAAAAGTTAATGGGGGTATTTTATTTTGCATATTCTGTTTGTGAGCACTGCATATTTGTCTACCACAAGCATGCTTGTCCTTGCAGGGCCTTTTAGGCTCAAAGTATTGAGTGCATATTTGTGGAAGTCCACAGCCACATTCTGAGATGAGCAGGTTAGCTTTCACAAAAAGGAGAAACTGTACTGTCTAATGGAAGTCAGTGATAGTAAACCCAGATGCTGTACAATGACCCCTCCTCAAAAATGCTTTTTATAGTAAGTACCTTAATTGTATTTTAGTGCATCTTTTGTAACAGATGCTTATATGATGGGACGGCAGTTGGAAAAAGGTGTAGTTTAAATATGTTTAAAATGTAGCTAAAATAGTTTGCTAGTTACTTTTTCATGCAGGTTTTGAGAGTCCAGGAAGTGCTATAGTGTCTGATTTGCTGTGCGTGTCCTAAGTCAAATTAAGCATTGCATCAGGTGTTCGAAGAAAGGCAATTTCATAGGTCCATGTGTTTGTAGTTGTGAGAGGGATAAAAAAAGTTGAAAAGGTTGTTTTCTTACAGGTTATGGATCACCATATGGATACAGTCCTGCACCACCAGCTCCAGTTCCCCCAGTGTATGGTATGTACTGATTTTTTAACCAGTTTACTTCAAGCAGGTATGTTTCAGGTGTTTAGTGTGATTGTCTAGTTACTGTTGACGGTGAAGAGTATTTAATTTTCATACTGGTGTACTGCTGGACTATGGCAGTTTTATCAAATACTGATGTTACTACAGTTGGCAATTTTATTATAAAAGTACATAACCTTTTGGTTCTTAATGTAGTTGGAGTAACCCTTTCCTAAGCTTTGCCCACTTGTTTAATTGCTTGATTGAACTGCTTCTCTTTACAAAATTTATCTAAAATGTGTCTTCTGTTTTTAACAGCCACTTGTCTATTAAATGCTATTCAAAGAAAACCTGGGGCCAAAATGTCTGAGAAACTGCTCTGTTTGTATAAATACTGATTATATAACTGATTTGTCACATTGCTGCAGCTGATTGTATATTTTCATATTGCTGTAGCATTTTGTTACATTCCCTTTCTGATTTTTATATGAAAACCCTTAATATATGCATGAATTTATTTTTTTCTCTAAGGAATTGTCCATCCTTTTTTAAGGAAAGTATAATTAAACTGGTTTGTCCATATCAAGCTGCTTTTGTTTGGGGGGGGGGGGGTAATCTTTGCAGCACTTTTTTTTTGGGGGGGGGGGGGCTCATACTTCACACTTCCACATTTTATATAGTGGAAGTTTCCCTGCAGGAAGTCTGTAATGCAGTTTTCCTATTTGGTGTAGCTAAGTGTTAGTTATGGGAAAATGAAATGTGCATAAGTTGTTACAAGAAATTCTAGCATGGTCTTTTTGTTGTGACCTTGCTGTTAACTGTGTAGTGAATTCAGTTTAGTTTTAAAAAAGTGTTCAACTTGGACTAGCATGCTCATTCCTTTCATGTGTAAGTGAATCTATTATATGTATGCAGTACATCTTTAACTAAGATGCTGTGTTAATGCTGCTGTCTTTTTTAAAAGTTAGGTGACACTGGACAGAGCTGTGACGTTTTATTTTGCAGCTATGTTTGGCCCAGTTGGTTGCTTTGAATAATCCTTATGTGCAAATGGAGAGACAGTTTAGCCGCCCAGGCTTAAAAAGAACTTTGAACAAACTGACATGCATTGTTCCATTTTGAAAATGGACATTTGGAGTACCTACATTTTTAGCATTTGAAAAAGCACATGGTCACTAATGTCGTCTCCATTTCTCACATAAAGACTTGGTGTATGCTGTGATATAAGTAAGCAGTGTGAATTTTTTTGCCACCATGCTGCATGTTGGAAAAACCGTTGTCACCTGGTGCTTTGGTTTTAACTTGCTATTGCTGCTTTGTGATTTCTAGATGGAAAGATTAAAGGCCACTTGAATAACATTCATAGAAATATAGATCGTTTTGAGTATACCTGAATAATGCAGATGCTAGTGAGGCCACAAGAACTTACTTATCAGATTAAGTCATTAATCTATCCAGGTCTGCCATTTGTCCCATTCAGATATGCTCAGGTGTAAATGTCATTGTTTACCAAGAGTCCAGTAAGACATTGTCAGAAGAATGGCACGCTATCTCTCAAAATAGACATCTTAAATGCATAGAAATTTGGCAAAAGACTGTAAAACATTTACATTTGAATAAAAAATTGGAAAATATTCAGTGTATATTTTTCATAATTGTATAGTTCACACTAATGTTGGAACTTTGACAGATATCTGGAAAGATTAATGGTAAAAATGCAAATTCTTTACACAGATTTTTATTGGATCATTAAACTTATTTGGAGTCCTCTCCATTTCTTCTTTCTGTAGGTATGCCCAAGAGAATGCTTCTGTTACCAGTTATGAAACTCCCAACATATCCTCTGTCCCACTACTCATTCTATTAACACATGGCCAGAAGCTAAACACTTTGAATGAAAAAAACTAAAATAAGACTACTAGAAGGGAAATTTTTAATGTTTACTTTGCACATATGCTAGAGTGAATTAGATTTGTATAGAGCATTTTAATTTGATTTTAATAAAATGAACATTTAATTAAAACTTGAAAATGTACAATGAAATGTTACCTCAATTTCAGACTAGAACTTTTCACCAGGTTTCTGTGGTAGGGAATAAAGTTTATTGCATTTAAAAAAAAAAAGTCACTTTCTGTAAATTGACAAAAGCCAGTATGTGTATAATACCAGTTTTTTTGTATTGGTTGTGTTTAATTTAGTAAGCACTTTTGGAAATTGATACTGGAAGGCTTCTGTATGTTTTTTAAAAATGTTTACAGATTTGGAAGTCCTCCTTGGCCATTTTCATTACCCATTCATTCTTTAAGCACCTTGGTATATTTTTGTAATTTTGAATTAGAAGGGAGGGGGTGTGCATAGTGTTCAGAAACTACATGTCTTCCATTTTGAGATAGTCTGGAAAGTTGTTTTGCAATAGTTGAAATAAATTCATTGTCTACCAATCAGGATTGACTTTTTTATATTATATATGGTTACTGAAGTAAGTGTAGAACCTTTAATTTCCTGTTGATATTGGTGGTATTTGTCTCAAATGTACTTAATTAAGGAGTTTGAAAAAACAATTGGGTTCTTGTGGCCTTCCTTTAAGGAGATGTACTATGCCATTCATTAGGTAAGGCATCAAGCCATGTAAGTGACTTGAAAAAAAAATCACCCACATATGCAATAAAGCGTCTAAAGCAGCAACAGGGTCTCCATGGATACTTGCTATCTAGTTGCCCCAGTTGAGTGCTGCTGTGAAAACTAATTGGTTTCAGCCATCAGCCAGCATTATTAAACATTTTTTATAAGTATGTTTTTGCCTTTAGTAAAGTGTTATGGACCAGTTTACACTAAAACTCAGTTTAGTATAAAGTTGGTATATTGCTAGCGTTTGCGTTTCACATTAGTTTTCTGTGAGTGTTTGTAATCTGTTTTTGAGGCAATGTTTTGCCAGACACATGCAAATAACTTGACAGAGCAATAGTTTGCAGAACAATTTTTGTGCCTAAAATTCATTAACATTTGGCTAATTTCATGGTTTAATGCTGCTGTATCCTTCAGCAGTAAAGGGCGCTTTAGCATATGTGTGAACTATGTAGTTGATAAATTTTTCAGTATGTGGCCTTATTGTTTGTGTCTGTACTCTAGTAACACACTGGTGACTATTTGTGCAAGTCATAACAAACAAACATTTTACTAATTATCTATGTAATGTGTTGCTGGCCTGTGGATGAAACAACACCATCAAGATGAGCTTTGCTGATGCAGCTTTAACAGTCGCATTTTGGTCAGAGTGTTTTTTAAATACTTTTACATGTTAACTTGCTGTCAGAAATTCTGCTACCTTGATTTGACACTTAAAATTTTTACCTGATTACCAGTTGGACACTTTGGGAAAAGCCCATTTTAACATGAGGAACCTTCCTTTGGTCCCATAGCTGGTTTATCCTCTCCACCAGTCAGCATTTTGCATCAGTTCATGTTCACTTACAATAATGATGGACCTGAGCCTGTCATGGCATCAGTCAGGCAAGGACATCTCTCCCATGACCATCAATTTTTTTTGGGACATTCATACTGTAAGGCTCAAATAAAATGTTCTTGCATGCGTGTACATTTTTGTTTTTCTGGATGCATTGCATCTTTATATGTATAATGTTATAAGGAGACTTTGTGGAGGATTCCTTTTTTCCCCAAAATGATCATAGTTGCACCAGAGATTGTGCGAGTGGTCATAGTTGCACCTGAAATTGTTTGGCAAAAGGACTGGATTTTAATGCCTATTTTCCCAGAGGTAGGCTGGCATTCTTCAGCCTCTTTGTCTCTGGGAGGCAGATAACATTCCTGGCTATTTACTCTAGTGTTTCTGGCTGCCAGTTTTTGTGGGGAAGTTGCTAGGAAAGGAGGATGCACTTTCTGTAGCTCCCACCGTGTGGAGACACTTTCATGAGTGTTCATGCTGCCTTTCTTGTGGTCAGATTATTTTTTTTTTTCACTTCCAGTGGTATGATTATGTGCAGTGGTTCCTGGAGTCAAATCCCAGACTGGGGAAGAACATGCAGGACAGTGCTGTTTTTTCCAAGGGTATTTCCCACAGCCAAGTTAGACTGGTTTGTAGTGGCCAGGAGTAGTCGGTGGGTGAACCTGCATTAGGTACTGTAGTCCAGGTAAACAGACCCAGTCTTTCTCTGCTCTTGAGAGCTTTAGTCTTTGATATCGTCTCTTACTTGTGGAGCTCACCGCACACTGTCCTCCTCACAAGCCTCTGCTCCCAGGACCTAGCTGTTGTATGCATTGCATTAAATAGCTGGTAGTCTTGGGATTTGCTCCCCAGAAAGTTTTCCAGGCCAGGGACACTCTGTGCAGTAGTTAAAGCCTAACTTGGGTGAATCCTGTAAGAGTGCACACTCGTTCTGGTGAAAATCTACCAGGTCCAGGCTCCCCTCCCCCACTTAAGTGCAGTTTTGGAGTTTATGTAGATCATGGAAAGTGCAGAGATGAAGTCCCAACAGTTGGTGTCTGGATAGTCTGTCCCCTTGGAGGAAATTAGTTTTCCTTGATAGTCTTTGCCATATTGAACTTTCACTCATTCTTTTCACTAACATAATGAAACTGCTTAGGAGTCCTTTATTTCCATGCCAGCAAGGCTTCAGAATTCTAGAGACTCTCTGGCTTTTAAGACATCACACCCACATGTACCTCCACTGGAAGACAAAGTATAGTTTATCCTGGCACCCTGACCCTAAATAGGAGTGCATCCCTTGCCTGATTTCCCTGGTTATACTTTTGTGGAACCCAAGCAGTCCTGCATATAGATTCTGTGAACTCAGTGTAATCTGTCCCTGCAATCATTGTTCCCAGGTGGTAGACTGGTCGTAAGGGGGGGGGGGGTGCATCAAGGTTTATATATTTTTGCCATATTGGAACTTAGATCCTTCACCTAAACTTGTGATGCTAAGCCCAGCTGAGGAAGGCAGCTCTGGCTACTCTGAATTGCAGCTGTAATTCTGGTAATATCTGGGATTCTTGCTTTTGTGGTGGTGCAGCCCCATCTTGGGCAGTGATGCAGATACTGCCCTGAAAGCTCTTGTGAGAGTTAATAGCATGTTACTAAGGCTGCATTATGTAGCTTGCCGTAGAGATTCCCTTTTTTGGTATAATTTTAGTGGCCTTCTGCTTGGAAGCTTCACAGGGGTGTCAGGCCCTGTTGATGCCTTTTGAGCAACTTGTGGACTTTTCTTTTTTAAACAGTTCACTCACTCAGCAAGAGGCTACGCAAGTTGCACTAGGTGGTTGCCAAGCATGCCGTGCCTCTACACCTGCTTAAGTGCTCTTGGATAAAATAATGGATATCTGTCACATACATAGTGACAGGGTTCCTGGCCTTTCCCCATTGCATTTCCTTTGGCTTCTAACATTGCATAACCTCCCAGCTCCACGGGGAAGAAATGGAGTCGACCCATACTCACCTGTCCGCTGTGTAGGAGAGGCATGTCAGTTTTTCTGGACTCTGGTGATTGAGAACTCTTATTCCTACATCTGGTGGTAGGATGTAGGCTGTTTTCCACTATCCCTTCCAAATTCCTCATTGTGGTGAAATTCAAAGTGGTGAGTAATTGCTTCTGCCGGCCTTTTATTTGGGCTGGTTACTTTTTGGGATTATGGCACTATTTGGAGCACTTCAGTGGTGATGCTGCTGTCTGTATCCAGAGAGTTGCAGTCTTCTCTTCCAATAACTTTTAGCAGGTGGTGTCCCTTTATTGGGGGTGTTCTCATGTTTTACTTTTCAGTGTAATGCTAAAGGATGTAGTTTCTTTGGTCCTGTGCTCATTTCTTGTCCAGAGTTTTTTTTTTTTTTTTTTTTTTTTTTTTTTTTTTTTTTTTTTTTTTACATATGCATTACTGGGACCTTCCTGGGTCTGTCAAAAGGAATCTTTGGCAGCTTCTGATGGGGTTTTGTTGGAGGAATACAGAGCTGCCTTTCACATGTGTTGAAGCGAGTAAAGTTCTCTTTGGAGGTTACTTCATATCTCACTTCTGTTTGGTGGCCCCAGTTTTAGTCACACTCTGTTCTTGGGGAGGATTGAAGAAAGGACCTACCATTCCTTGGTTGTACAGCCCCAGTACTTGGCTGCTGCTTTTATTCCTTTCAGTATTTAATTCTTCTCTGCCTTCTATTTGCTTGCCCCTTTCCATTTAGCCTTGAGCCCATTTGCTCTGTCCCTTGAGGTGAGAGCTGGCAAGTGGTCCACCTATCCCTGCATCCATAAATGGAATTTGGTCCCTCATACCTGTAATTGTTAAATGCCAGTATTGCTCTTTTCTGAGGGGCTTAATAATCTTGCTTCATCACATCTCCCTCTTTGGGAACTTCAGTGTAAACTTGACTCCTAAGCCTGCCCATATACAGTTGAAGAAAGATTTTCTGTTTTGGTTTGTTACCCCACTCTAATATATCTGAGGTAGTGTGTCTTGAAGAACCCAGTCCTAAGCATGTGGGTTTTTTGCACTTGTGCTGAACTCCAGCTACAGTGCATTGCTTCATGCACATCACAATCTGTTCTACTGTACTAAAAGGACTAATTACAAATAGAGAAAGTGAGTGGGGCACAGACAGCTGATTGTTGGGGCTAACCAGCCCTATATTTCCGAAGGTACTTCACAGGGTGTATAGTCCTGTGGACTACCAGAATGGGTAGTGGAGAGCGAACCCAGAGAGGCATTCAAGAGGATGTGAAAGTGATGGAAAATGGGGAAGGATGGTTAGAATGTTTAACTGCACTTGAAATTGCAGACTAGGTAAATTGATTTTTACTGCCTTCGAGAAAAGTGTAATTTAATGTTCTGGTTTCAGATTGACTTTGCCTACCTGCATTTTCACAGCATTGTGGGACTGGTTTTGTGTTTTCTAGGCTGGTTATACTTGTACTGTGCCTAGCTTTATCTTCACAAGGTGGGGGGGGGGTGAATTTCACTCCCCCTCCAGCGGTTATGGTGGTTTTGAGCCTCGAGTACCTTTGACTGTATGCTGGGGCAGTACTTGGTAGCTGTGGCTGGTGCAGCCTTTGGGCCTCCACACTGCTCCTGTGCTGCCTCTCAAGTCCAGGCTTCTGTTCCCAAATCAAATCTTAGCTGTACTTCTGGCTTCTGTGTTATTGTTGGCTTCTGTCTGAGATTTCAACCATAAGACACACCAAGGAAGGTCTTTGTTACTCTAATAGTGCAAGAGTACAAGTGTTAAATCCATCTCTAAAGATCCTCCTTGGGGAGTCATAGCCTTCTATCCCCTTACTAGTGTGGTCCATTCATATAACCCTGGCAGCTAAACATCTGCTAGATGACATATAGATACTTTGCAGTGTTAACTGCATAATCTTCTGCTAGTGACTACATGTTGGGAAAGGGTTGAGCTGCCAGGTGTGGAGGTCATGTCTTTGTATTTCGTGCAGTCATAGGCACCTGTCTATCCCACATTGCAGGGATATCAAGAAAACCTGTATGCAGTGCTGATTAATGGAGAGGAATAACAAAAGCATTTGACACACCAAAGAAGGTCCTCTTTGTAGATCAGCTGATAATGGTAAGAATGTATCTCTTTGTTTCCTCCTAAAACCACTCTGACGTCTTAAAGTAATTGTGCTGTTTTCCATCGTGATGGTAGTCATTTTGTTTACACAGTCAGTTTTTGTCCTTTGTGAGTTACTAACCGCATTATCTGTAAACTTACCCAGTTGCAGTAGTTTTTACATTTCTCTGCTGTATTTAAATGAATGAGCTACCAGTCTGTCTCAAGTGGTACTGTGCAACTCAAGGTCTTTCTTATTAACCAAAGTTGCCCTTGCAATGAAAATTCCACATACAGCTAAAAGAGCAGAGAAATATAAATGGAGCTTTAGCTTCACTAAAGATGGATATTAACATGCAGTTTTGTTTTGTTTTTTTTTGCTTCTCTGCTCTTTTCTTTACTGTAGGTGGTTTTTTCATTCACAACCCCTATTACCAGCCTCGGAGCATCGCACCTTTAATAATTCACTTGGGTCCTCAAGATTTCTTCTCTAACTTCTAGAACCATCAGGTTGTGTGGCTCAAAACACACTTATCGTCTTAATGTACAGTATGGACAGACTTGAATTGCTTATGGTTATTCAGCTTTGATACACAGGACTATTGTATTTTTAGCAGGCACTTAAAATCTTATACCCTATGTGAAATGGAGCAATATTTAGGTACAGTTTTCATACATCCTGTTTATTAAATTTAGTAGTTCTGACTTTGCATAAGTGTAAAAATACATTACTGCATTGTGCAATAATCTGTCTTAACTTTTGTTAATTTTTACTGAAAGACTTGTGGCAGTTAACCACCTTGTGCTTGAAAGAACCTTGGTATACTTTTAAACTAGGTAAATTTATGAAATGCATGCTATGTCTTAAAAGTTTTGTTTGTAACAATCTTGAGAGTTTTCACTTCTGCACAGTCTCACTCAAAGCCATATTGGCCTTTTGGATGTAAACCTTAAGGCAAGTGTGCAATATTGCTGGTTTTACCTCAGTTAAAGCAGCTGTTTTACAGCTGAGCTGCAGAATATTGCAGTCCAGTGCATTACATAAAAGGATTTTTCTTTCCTAATGTTCTTCCTTGGTGATTTAAGTCTTCATTCTTTATTTTTATGCTAGTGTATTTTTTCTACCATGCACAGATCTTTGAGGCTTTCAGTCAGCAGGGTTTCCTGAGTGCTCCTACCTAGTGACACTTGCAGACTGCTTTTTCAAGTAGTACTCATGGAGGTGACTGGGTTCTCTAGACTTATTACAAGATGGGCACTGCTGTTCAGCACTGCCCTCTCAAAAAAAATTACAATAAAATTAAGGATGAAACTTGGACTGGCTTGTTTTTGGACATTTTTTTAATTTGATTGCCATACTGCTGGTCTGCGTTGGTCAAAACTGGATCTCTCAACCCTCCCTTTCTTTAGTAGAAGCTTTTCAGCTGGATGTCTTTCAGCATTACTTGAGATGAGGAGCTTTGCCTGCAATCAGAGGACTCTAAAGAAGTCTTCCTCTTCTTTAATGAGCAATTTAGCTCTCGTAGAGGATGTTCTTCGTGTTTCATTGTTGCAGTCATTACAGTTGGGTAATCTGCTGGCAGGTTGCCCTCAGTCAGCCTGGATTCCAAAGTCTTAGGTCCTGCGTCGGTTGCGGTCTCCTCTTCCATGACGTCAGGTCGTCAGGGGTATAAGACATGTAGCAGACGCCATTTTCTTTAGTCTTTCTTGCCGCGCGGTGCCCGAAGCAGAAGCATTTGGCAAGTGCCGGTCGGCCGACTACTGAAATATTCGAGTTTGAGTTTCAGAACCGAAGTCTTCACTAAAGCTAAGTACCCTGTTGGGGAAACTTTTTTCTTGCTTTTTACCGATGTCAGAAAAAGTTAATAGTTGTATTGTGGGAAGCAAATACCTCATATGGATTTCCATTTATACTGTATTCCTTGCCTAGGCCCTGATCACAGCATGCCTGGCTGTCGGTTTTGTGCTAGATTTAACCAACGCACTATTGAGCGTCAGTATATTTTTGCATCAAAGTATTTTGGAAACGGATTTAACTACCCAGAAATGTCGTCAGGTAGCAATCCGACTACTGGAGTACATAAACGCAATGAAAAGGGCAGAGAGGCGCAGTCGAGATCCAAAACCCACTACGAAGCTTCTCCGAAGCCAGTCGCCGGTTCGCTAGTACTCAGGCGATTTTGCAGCCCTTGATGCCCGCTACCTTCGAGTCGCAGACCTCTACCGACACCCATGTGGAGTCCGGCATGCCGTAAGATTGGGCCGACGGATGTATCTTCCCTTGGATGGGTCCGGAGCCGCTGAGCAGGCACCGGCTTCTGAGGGTGTTTTCAGACCTCAACATTTATATATCAAACCGACAGCTGCAAAACCAAAGACAAAAGCAACTTCTAAAACTAAAAAAAGACACACAAGCCACGTGCACAGGCCTTTATGCCTAAAAAAAAAGATGATCAAAATGGCTGAAGACCTTATTACCTTGATCAGGGGTACTCATCCCCCTCTAGATAAGAGGCCTAGGCAAGACACTGATTATGAATCTTCAGATGAGGTTTCTATTTCTTCTGATTCCTCTTCTGATCAGGAATTATCTATACCTCCCTGTGAGGATTCTGATGCTGAGGAGTCTGTTCCGTCTGCATCTCCTCCTGAGGATTATTCATTTGGAGAAACCTTGCATACTTTGAGGGAGCATTTTCACTGGAAGAGTCAAGACTTCTCAATCAAAAAGAGGCTCAGGGATTTCCTTCTCCCTCAGCACAAGCCTTTAGCTATTCCCCCTGTTGTAGGCATTGTGGATGATGTGTTTTCGATGTTATGCTTGACCTCTGACTACTTACCTCCTGCTCCCAGTAAGCCTGACAGATATTAGAGTCTCTGACTCGCATCAATTTTTTAGAAACCCTGCTGCTGATCCTTAAACTGTTTCACAGGGTCCAAAGGGAGTTAAGGCCTCAACAGCAAAAAATCCTACGCCCCCTGACAGAAATTCAAGGGCACTGGACAGATGGGGGGAAAAGGTTTATACATCTGCAACCTTGGCAGTCAGGGCCTTGAACTGTCAATTTCATATGCTTAAGTACCAACAACATGTTATGGGATTGCTGAAACAGAAAATTATGTTGATTTCAGAATGTGCAGAAAATAAAGAATTGCAGGAATTATTGCATGCAGCTGAACAAGTTGGAAAGCATACTTTGCAATGTGGTTTTGATTCTTTAGAGGCCTCCTGTAGGGCCACAGTTACTGGATCTGTGATTAGGAGGCATGCCTGGTTAAAGGAACAAAATTTGCCTGATCATGTTAAAGCTAAATTGCTAGATGCACCTTTACAGCATAATTCTCTGTTTGGTATTAAGGCAGAAGAGGTTTTAAAGAAAATGAAAGACAAAGCTAAGTCTATGCAAACTGTTAGACTTCTTACAAGTGCAGCCACCAAGATTCAGTAGACACTGGCCTACAAAAAATTGGTCCTTTCCTGTGTCGGATAGAGCTCAAAGGGGCAAATCCAGACGCCCTAAGGGTTCCAAATACCAGGCGCAAGACTCAAACAGGTCAAAGCAATGGGGCGCATCCACCTCCAAATCTGGAGGAGATAAAGCGCAAACCTACAGAAAGCAATCCCAATGACTTCCCTCTGCCTACACCAAGCACTTATCTTTTGGCAGAACCCATAGGGGGAAAAATTAGCACTTTTGGCCCAAAATTGGCAGTTAACCCAGGACAAGTGGGTACTAAACATCGTATCACAGGGATACAGATTCCATTTCCACATTCTGCCAATGGCCAAAAAAATCAGTGGGCAGAGGCACAAACAGGTTATGTCCCCCATGGATATGGGGGCCATTCAGACAGTACTAGAACATGAAAAAGGACAAGGTTTTTACTCAAGACTGTTCTTGGTACCCAGAAAGGACCAGGCCTGGCGGTCAATACTGGATTTATCGATTTTGAACACATACCTGGACATTCCAAAATTCAAAATGCTGACGTTGCAGCAGTTTCTGCCCATGCTGGGCAAGAATGCTTGGCTGGTGACTTTAGACCTAAAAGAGGCATACCTGCATGTCCCAATAAGATAGTCGTGCAAAAGATACCTCAGATTCAAGGCTGGCTTAATGCATTACCAATTCCCTGCACTGCCCTTTGGCTTATCTACTGCGACCAGGGTCTTTACAAAGTGCCTGGCACCAGTAATTGCATTTTGCAGACAAAAGTATACAAATGTATCCTTACTTGGACGAGACTCTCATTCAAGCAGAGAACAAGGACACTTCAACACCTGGTATTTGTGAAAAGGCTTCTAACATGCCTAAGGTACACAAATGAAAACACAACTGGTACCCTCTCAAAAGATAACATTCCTGGGTGCAAGCTTGAATAAAACTGCCCAGATGGCTTACCTCGCGCCAGACCAACAAAGGCAACTGACTACTTCAAACTGATAGCAACAAAAACCCAGTCTTCTGCAAGACAAATTCTGCAGGCTCTGGGCTTCATGGCATCCTGCATCCTACTAATTCCATATGCAAGACTGCATATGAGGAAACTTCATTGGTACCTAAAATGTTTATGGAGTCAACATTCACACAGTCTGGAAACAATGATTCCTCTCATTCCCTGCCTGCAACAGGAGTTTCTATGGTGGGCAAAGGCCTGTCACCAAAACATGGGACGGCCCTTCACTGTACACCCTGCCAGCCAAACTTTAACAGACTCATCAGATTATGCCTGGGGGGCCCACATGGCAGGAAGATGCATTCAGGGCATATGGGCACCAAAACAAATGCATCTACATATCAACCAGAAAGAGATGCTAGCTGTTCAAAATGCCCTAACAGCTTTCAAGGACTTACTTCATCCAGGACAACTGATAAGGATGGACAACACCACATTCATGTGGTATATAAACAAGCAAGGGGGGGCACACACGCTCAATTCCTGCCAGGAAAACAAAGCACTCTGGCAGACTATTTAAGCAGAAACCTTATGGATCCTCACAAGTGGAAACTAAATCCACAAGTCTTAAGCATAACAGAGAAATGGGGCACCCAGACATAGATCTATTTGCCTCTCCTCAGAATTATCAGTTGAAAAGATTCTGCACAAGGACTTACCACAGACAAGCGTGGAAAGTGGACGCCCTATCCTTCAGTTGGAAAACCGTATCCGTTTGCGCCTTTCCTCTTCCGCCTCTTCTACCTGAGGTCCTCCTAAAAGATAAGAAAGGCCAAAGACATTAATTGCCCTGGTCTGGCCCCACCAATACTGGTAGCCAATCCTAAGGAACTTCTCAATACCAAGCTTGGACCTTGGCTCAAAGACCACAACTACTGTCCCAGAAAAACAATCAGATCCTGCACAGTCAACTACAGACTCTGCACCTGGCAGCATGGCTAATCATGTAATCATACAAACAACACCTCTCAGTAAAGCTGTGATGGATGTCATTTTGGAAGCCAGAAGGCCTAGTACTAGAAAATCTTATGCTGACAAATGGAAGAGATTCTGTGCTTGGAATCGAGCACAAGGAGCTGATACAGCAAAACCAAATATTCCTCAGATATTACAATACTTAACTGAGATACTTGACAAAGGCCTATCTTTATCATCAATTAAAATCCATGCCTCTGCCATTTTGGCTCATTACAATACAGAGCCACCAATCTTTTCTTTTCCTTTATTAAAGCAGTGTCTTAGAGGAGCCAAAAATTTAAGGCCTCCTAGAAGATCACCATTACCTGCATGAGACCTCAATTATGTGTTGGAAAAGCTCACCCTGCCTCTATTTGAACCAGCTGTTACCGCTGATATAAAGTTCTTATGGAAAACAGCTCTGCTACTAGCAATTACTTCAGCAAGAAGAGTTTCAGAACTACAGGCCCTCATGGCTGTAGAGCCTTTTATCATATTTTACCCAGACAGGGTGTCTGAGGACAAATCCTACATTTATGCCTAAGGTGGTTTCCAGTGTGGCTCTTAACCAAACAGTTCATCTACCAACCTTTTATCCAAATCCGCAGAACAAGGGGGAGAGAATTCTGCATTCCTTGGACGTACACAGCTAAGATTCTACCTGAGCAGGACTAAAGCTCTAAGAAAATTACTAGTGTCATATGCTGCAGGATCAGAAGGAAAGGCTATTTTCAAAGCAGACAATTTCAAAGTGGATAAGCCATTGCATCCGTTTCTGCTACTTACACCATGGTAAACCTGTGCCCAGGGGCATTAGGTCTCATTCCACCAGAGCTGCAGCTACTTCAGCAGCCTTTCTCAGAGGAGTACCAATGAAAGACATTCTAGAGGCTGCTACTTGGAGTTCTGTTCACACCTTTACAAAGCATTATCATTTGCTTCCCTACTCTAAGTCCAGGGCAGGCTTTGCCACTGCAGTTCTGCAGGGCTTTATAGCCGCACCTAATGCTGTTTAGCTCCAGCCTCCCAGCCATAGCTTTGGGATTCTACCCAAATGTAATGCCTGCAACAGTGAAACACTAAGAACATAGTACCGTTGTGTACACTTACCATAAATGTAGATGTTAGTGTATTCACTGTTGCAGTCCAGGTTACCCTCCCGCCATCCCCCTGTCATTCTGGAGTTTATCTTTCCTTCTCTTATCTTCCTATGTGGTGTATTTGCTTGTAGATGAAGGTAAAGTTTACATTGATGCGTGTGTATGTGTGTGTGTATGTATCTTTTTGGGGGCACCTGACATCGGGGGCAAGAAAAACTAAAGAAAATGGTGTCTGCTACATGTCTTGTACCCCTGACGTCATGGAAGAGGAGACAGCAACCGACGCAGGACCCAAGACTTTGGAATTCAGGCCGACTGAGGGCAACCTGCCAACAGATTACCCAAATATGACTGCAACAGTGAATACACCCAAACATCTACATTTATGGTAAGTGTACAAAACTGTACTATAATTAACTTGTTAGGAAAGTAATGTTTTTTGTTTGACTGTATTTCTCTTGTAAACAGCAGAAAATCTGCACTGAATTTTGGGTCTTAACTTCAAGGAAATTGTGTGGAAAAAGGAAGACTTAATGTTTTGTCTGGCTGGACTCTGACCACAGCACAAGATAGTGTGCCTTCTGTTAAGTACCAGAGTACGGTAGTGGAAGTCTAATAGTGCAAGAAGACTAAGCACCTTTTGTCCAGCTTTATGGGGTCGTAAATGAATGTTCAAAGGAGTCACTGTGAGAACACTAAAATGCATGGCAAGCATTGCCTTTGCCATTGTTGGCAGCTCTTGTAAAATCATCAAGTTTCTGGAATGGTGCACACAGGGGCCTTATTTCCCATACTGAGACCTTTCTCTGAAGCCAAAAGGAATTCAGACAGCTGACCTTGTGACGTCAAGCTGTCATGTCTGAAGAGCCTCTGCCTACAGCCTTGGAAAACTTCCATCCTTCCTACATGGTCTGTAGTCACTGTGTGGGTCTGCAGTGTGATGTCAGCAAGTATATGAATACTGCTAAGTTTGAGAGTTCATCTAAAGCCATAATTTAGCTGTTAAAAGCCCTCTCGTTTAATAAGGCATTGTATGGGGAGATGTTTTTGCGACTCTCTTGAGGTGGAGGCATTCGGGAGTCTGGGCATTGCAGAAGCTTGTAGTATTCTTCAAGCTGCAGGAGTCTCCAGGTCTCCTTTAGAGGAATGGAGACTTTGTTCATTTCTATTTTGGAAGTAAATGATTGTATCTGATGCTATCCGTGTCCTTATTGATCACTGATGTGTTCAGGATCCGATGTCTGATCTGAACCAGCAACTAGTAAGACTGCTCTTGGGCTGAAGCCCCTCCCCTTCCCAATACCCCTTGCTACCCACAACCCTCAGATCTCGTTTGCCGCAGTTTCGTTCAGTCGTGCTTCCTGCAGCTCAGGCTAAGAAATTTAAGATAAGTATCTTTCCTCGTTTTCTTTGGGGCGGGGGGGGGGGCAGTTTCTCCACGATAGAACTCCAGTTGGCGGCTCTCCAACTTCCATTTGAACAAAATTCCCACCTTTTCTTCTAGGCCTTCCTCAAAGGGATCTTTCTACTCAGACCTCCTATCAAGATCCCTCCCCTCCATGGGATCTCACTCTGATGTTGGAGTCTTTGACGCAGAAACCCTTTGAGCCTGCTGCGACCTGTGATCTCGAATTCCTGTCTTGGAAGAATGCCCTTTTGGTGGCTGGTATTTCAGCCAGGAGGGTCTCGAGTTGCAGGCTCTGTGCATTACTCCACCCTTTGTGTGGTATTCCATAAGGATAGTTTCTCTCAGGACCAATCCTTTTGCCCCTAAGGTAGCCTCAGAGGTGACTCTTAACCAGTCAATTCAACTTCCTGTAGTGTTCCCCAGTTTTTCCAATAAAGGGCAATAGAATTTGCATTTTCTGGATGTACATAGGCAGTTACATTTTTACCTTAAGAGAAATAAAGTTTCGGAAATCCAGACAGCTCTTTGTTGCTTCTCTCAGGCTAGGAGAGGTCAAGCAGTTTCCAAGTTATCTATTTCTTGTTGGCTATCCAGCTGTATTTCTTACATGTATGAAAGCAGACACCTGGAGCTTTCCTGACTTTGGTAGTTGCATCTTCTTTCCTGGCAAAGCTTTCTTTAGATGAGATTTGTGCTGCTGCTACTTGGTCTAATCCCCATACCTTTGTTGCACATTACAAGTTGGACTTGGTATTTAGGAGCTGGGCTTTCTTTGTTTTTTCTGTGCTGTGGCATGTCCTTCCATTAGGCCACCCAGAGTTCTTAGTAGCTGGGGACTCTGATCCATCCATGATCAATAATGACACTTAGCATCAGATAGTGTTATGTACTTGGAATCTGTGCTATTCAGTGTCCTTATTCATTGTATATGGCTTGATAAAGCCCTTTTTGGGTGAAAGCGTTTGCCTATTTTCTCATATCTATTTTCTCTTGGATTTTACCACATTTGTCCATCTTTTTGTCAGAATTTGTGGACTATTTGCTGCTGAGCTGTTTTTATGCTACAACTCGTTTACAGCCTTGTTTTATTCTCCTGTGGTTTATTTACTTGGATTATTCGTGTTCCCACCCTCCTCCTCCCTCCTCTTGGTGATTGGGGAGTTAAGAAGGGATGTATCCCTTAGTACTTTTTCATCTTATTCTATCCAGCAAACTCAATCTGAGGGTTGTAGGTAGCAAGGGATCTTGGGAAGGGGAGGATCTTAAGCTCAGGAGCTATCTTTCTAGTTGCCAACTCCGATCTGACATCTGATCCTAAACCAGTCATTGATGAATAATGACAGTGGGTAGCACAGATTCCAAGTTATGGTAAGTACATAACTTTTTTTAACCGTCTTTGGAAACTGTTCTGGTCCATTCTTTCTACCCTATTGCTTATTCCTCAGAATTGCTTTGAAGGCAATATTGAAAGACCCCCCCCCATATGAAGGAATCTCTGTTGCTGTGAACAGACACATTTTCTTTTTGTTTCGGAACTCTTCTGCACCTTTAGTAGTTGAAATGCCACAAGTGAGATAGACCAGTCAAAGAACATCAGTGTGCATATTCCACATCACTGTTGCAGTATTCTTTTACTAAAGGGATTCCCTGCTAAGGGTAGCTCAACATCTCGCCAGTATACCAAAGCCTTAGGTTTTCAAGGATGTCATACATCACACCTATGCTTCCGTCTCACGGCATAGGGCATAAAGGTGATGTACTGACGTACATACCTCAGAACTTTGCTGCCAGTCGGAATGCCATCTTCGAGCGTCTGCCTTGAACGCTCCTTTGTCTTCTGGTTACAAAGCCATTTTCAGGTAAGTGCCCCACTGGAGTTTTTCTTATCTTGCCTTTTCTTTTTGTTGCGAGGTTACATGTCATCTGGAAAGGAAAAATCTCAGTGTGATAGACTATTCCACATAAGGACTTTTACAAGTACTGTTTTGTTTAGATTCTTCTCACAACCATACGTTGTGCCCTATTTTATCAAGAGTTTCTCCTGAACATTCTTTGTAGTCATTCCTCTTGTTTCTAGCATCTTAAGTTAACAGGGTGCTGTGGTGGAATCGACCTGGCCCAAGGGTCATCTGTCTACAAGGAAGTACAAAAAAGTCAGGTTGGATTTGGCTGCTGTACTTGCCTCCCCAAGACATCTCTTGAGGCTGGTTAAAGCCTGGAGGATTGTTCGGTTATTCTGTCAGATTCCTCTGCTGCAACTGCTATGGAGGTCGGCATCTATCTGGCTTCCTGCACATCTTCAGAGGCTCTGCAGATATCTGTTATGGATGTTGAGGGGGAACTGCAGCTGATCATATCAGAGGGTCCGAGGGGTGTTCTCTAGACTCTTGTTAGAGGGGGGAACTAACTGAGGTTATAGTCTGCCATGGTCAAAAATATAAATGTAACAAGTACTACCACATAGACTTGAAGAGGGATACTCAAACTTTAATATAAAAATAAAAACAGAAAATGAAAGTAAATTATAAAATGAACTGGTGGATTAACGCTTTTGGAATTGATCTTTCCTCAGATCACCATCTCCGTAGACTTGCTATTTAAAGTCCCTCATAAGCCCATCAAAATTCTCATTTAAGCCTCCACCTTTTCAGGATTGGTTTCAGTGGAAGCATTCCATTCAAACCAGGAAAGTTTTTCTGCATGTAGATTTGCTATCTATTGAATTTCAGCTGTTTGTTAGATTATGTAGATCTACACTTCTTGTACTGTATTTACAAATCTGCAACACAGAAAACACAAAGGTGTTGGTGGTATTCTCTTCAGTATGCTGAAAGAGCACCTGTTGTGCTTAGGTTTTAGTCTTGCATGACTCGTATTTTGTAAAATGCGCTCTTTCAGATGCCAGTTTGTTTTACCCACATAAAACATGTACATGACTCACACCTAGCAAGGCACTCTACATTCATTGTACAGCAGTTGGCATAAAAAGATAACTAATGTATCCTGCCATACAAGGGATGTAAAAAAAGACTGCTCCAAGCAAATATGTTTGCAGGCTTTACAGCATCTGCATGGAAAAGTTCCTTTTCTGCTAAATGCTACTGAAGGATCACTCAGAGGTATTTGTGCATAAAACGCTTATGATTCTTAATGTTAAATGCAAATAAAGGGGCATCACCAACCACTTTTTAAAATCCCAGTAAAGGGGAATCCCCAACCACTACGTTGATTGTTGGTGAGGGTCTGAACTTCCGAAGATCTTTAGGGCTGACCTCCCTTTGAAAAGGAAACAGAAAAAGACATATTTGCCCTGCTTGTAAGGATCCTAAGAGTGATTGGTAGGGTTTCACATTGGGGGGGGGGGGGTTAATGCATTCGAGGCCTTCAAGTGACCTGTCATTCTATTAAATGTAGATGTGAGTGTGTTCAATCTCGCCGTTTGTTCTTACACACTGGTTCGGAGCCGATCCTCTGCTCAGAGTCGGCCGCATAGCAAAGCTATAGGCGAAAGGGAAGGCTTTGCTGGAAATGAAACATTTGTTTCCCGTGTTCCCAAATTTTCTCAGGAATTATCCATCCAAGCCTGCCTTTAGACGTCTCGCTTTACTCCCAATGGTAACAAGGGTTCTAGAAAGGCTCCTCCTGCTAAGTGTAGTCAGACTCTCCTACTCTGGAGCTTCCTTTTCCACACAAGCTAGGTTGTCTGACTACCTTCTTCCATCCCCACCTAAGTCAAGTTACTTTGTCTTTCTCTATTCACAGTTGGTTAAGGCTAGGTCAGGATTTTTGGTTTCTGTCCATTTGTCAGGGGTGTGTCATGGTGTAGAATTCCCTTCCTCCTTTTTTGGGTATTCCTCAACTCCTCAGGAATTCCCTTCCTCCTTTTTTGGGCATTCTTCAAATCCTCAGGGAAAAGCTACCTTTTTTTTTTCCAGATGTAAGAGCCTTTTGTCTTGGGGCACTATCTAAACAGAATCTGCTGGGGTTTTATTCCAGCATGTTTCTGGATCCCAGGAAATAAGGCACCTGAAGGCCCTTTCTGGATCTTTCTCAGCTCACAGCCTTTCTGAAGGTTCCATCCTTTCAAAGGCTGTCTCCTCAGACCTTGTTTCTTCTACCCCAGGCTTTCCTAATAGCTATGGATCTCAAGGATACACTATGTTCCCATCCCTATTCATCCCCATTAGAGGAAATGTTTGCATTTGGTCCTTCTTTGCATTTTCAGTTCTCTGCTTTGCCTTTTGGCCTCTGCTGCTCCAAGAGTCTTAACCAAAAGCTTCGCTCCTGTGATTGCCTGTTGCAGGATGAGGGAGATTCAAATTTTTCCTTACCTGGATGACTTGCTCATCCAGGCGCCCAGCGAATGTGCTTCAGCACCTCCACTACGCTGTTTGCTTCTTGCAAGGCGTAGGGTTTACAGTAAATTTTCAGAAATGGTTTGACTACTCGGGATCACTTTTTTTTTCTCAGGTGCAGACTCCAGGCCATTCCTATGCTGGCATCCCTATCACCTTCCAAGGCTCTGATTCTAATAATCTTTTTTTCAATCCCTTCTTCCTCTGGTGTTATAGCTGGAGAGTTCCCAAGGGCTATGGATTACATGGTTTCCACCATTCCTATACCTCCTGTAGCCAGGCTCCTTGTGGTACATCAGTGGGAGGGCTAACCTGTGCAAACTAGCTCTTCAGGTTTGGGATCTGGCTGTCCAATATCAGGTGACCCTTCATGCTGTTTATATTCCTTCAGAACTGAAATTTGTGGCAAACTCTCTAAACAGGTCCATAACACATTCATGAATGGATGTTTCAGAGATGTTTTTGGACATTGTTCACCAATAGAGTACTCCTCAGGTAAATCTTTTTGCCTCCCCTCTGAACAGACAACTTCTTTTTTGCACCAGAGTCCCTTGTCCTCTGGCATGGAAAGTGGGTGCCCTCTCTCTTTTTCTTTGAGGGGGATGTTTCTCTACATATTCCCTCCCATTCCTGTTATACTGAGGGTCCTGTTCAAGATAGAACAGGACTCTCCCACAATCTTGTTGGTGACTCCTTTTTGGTGCAGACATGGATTCCCTGTTCTGCACGTAGCCAAGGGCAGTCATCACAAGTTAACTCACAGAGTGGGCCTACTCACAGAAGACAAGGTCTCGCATTCATCTTCACTTGTCTACTGTTAGTTTGACACTGGATGATAGGATTTTGATCCCTTTTAGGCAACTTTTTTCTGAGAATGTGCTCCAGGTCCTGCAGGAATCCAAGAAACCCACTACCAGGCAATCTTTGTTTAAGTTGAAGATTTGTCTGGTGCCTTGCTAGTAACCAGGATCTACTTTCTGTGAAGGTTCCATTGGTTCTCTTTGTGTGATTGTTCCATGCTGGGTTGGCATACTCTTCAGTTAAAGCTTACCTTTCGGCTATTTCTGCTGGTCTGTTTGACGGAAAACAGTTTTTTAAAGGTGCCCTTCACATTAGGCCTGCCAGGAAGTCTGTTCCTCCTTCCTGGGACCTTAATTTTGTTATTGAAAAATTATCTCTGCTTCAGTCTCCTTGCAGCATTGTACATGGAAGACTGTTTTGGCCCTTCAGCTAGGATGTCTGAGCTTCAGGCCCTTATGGCTGTCCCTCCTTTCCCCCCCCCCCCCCATAAGGACAGGGTGTCTCTACGTATTAATTCTCCTTTTATGCCCAAGGTGGTTCGGTTCTTTCTTAACCAGTCTATTCATTTGCCCACTTTTTTTCCCTTTTCCGCAGACTGCCAGTGAGAAGGTTCCACACACATTGGATTTGCATAGACAGCTCAGATATTACTTTAAGTATAAGGTCATTTGTAAGTGAGTAACTTTTTCTTTCCATCCCAGATCTAGCTTTGGCTGTTTCTAAGCAAGCCATTTATTCATGGATGTGTAAGGCCATTTTTTCTCCCCCCCCCCCCCCCCCTTTCACAGGAGAAGCCTTTCTGCTTCTGTAAAGGCTCAGTGTCCTATTCAAATGTTGCAGTATTCTTGGTGTGGGATTTCCTGCCCTCAGGCGTTCATACGTCGGCTCCTGTACAAAACCTTCAGCTTGGCTGTTGCAGCTACGTGGGACGTCACACGTAGGGCCATAAACCAGGGACCTTAAGTATGACGTCTGCACACACAATCCTCAACTTTTCAGCAGCAGACTACTTCGCATCGTACGATTGCTCTTCAGACGTCGGATCAACTTTAGATAAGTAACCCATTTGGTTTTTGCATTTCTAATTTTTTTACCAGTCTTTCGCATTGCTTAGGCTTGGTTGTTGTAGCTTTCAGCAGATGTCAAGGAAAAAGGGAAAGTGCCACTGCAGGTGCCAAAGTCCCCATAAGGACGCGCCCATGACAAATGCGTTTTCTGTTTAGGCTGGGAACATGACCATAACACCTGCCCTATTTGTAAATCTTTTGTGCCTAGGGCCTTACGTAGTCATCTGGCAGCTTTAAACCTTTACTTAGAAAACCAACGCCTCAAACGGCTGGCTCTCAGGATGGATCCTGCTTTGGAGGCCGCCCAAGAACCTCCGCGTAAGAAGACCAAGATGCCTAGGCCTTCATCGCCTGCCGCTTTGCATCCAGATGCCCTGCCAACTACTGACGTAGGAGTTCAGCGCTCTGCGGATCTTTTGGCTCCATCAGCCTTCCTCGTGGAGGCCGGTGCACAGCCTATGACCGGCACGTCCACAGAGCTTTCTCTGACACCGCCTGTCAATGTCGAGGGGGAACCAGATTTGGTGGTTCCTTTGACCGGGATCCAGACTTTGGATACAGCCGCTGCCAAACCCAGCTCTAGACAGACTCCAACCAAAAAGAAGTAGAAAACGAGACAATTACGCCTGCTTCTGAAGGCCCTCCAGACTGGGAGGCCTTCACCTCTTCTCTTATGCAAGCATTCATGGCCCTTAGGCCTTCTGCCTCACCCCCAACTATGTTGCCTCTGCTAAGCTCTAGGCCTCCCTCTGCTTCTTCCATTCCAATGACTCCCCTCCTTGAAGAACATGAATACTCTTCCTCAGATGAATCCATCTATTATGCTTCCCAGAGTGCTTCTCCCAAGGAGTATTATCCTCCTGATGAGGATTCTGTGGAAGGGGATTCTCCACCTGAAGACATTACATTTGGTGAAACCATCGCCAGAATGAAAGACTATTTCAAATGGGATAATTCCCAAATGACAGAAACCCAAAAAAGGTGCTTTGAACTCCTGCAAGTGGAGTCCCCCTCCCCTACAGCTGTGTACCCCCTGTTCTTCCTGCATACTTGGATGCCTTTACTGCAGCCTCTAGGAAGACCTGACTCGCAGCCTCCAGCACCTAAGTGCCCTGACCACTTCTACAAGGTGCTAAAGGAACAAAAATTCCTCATAAAGCCACCCTTAGCAGACCCAGCAGTGATTGCCACTACCCCTGATAAACAGTCTAGGTTACCTTCTGACTCCCTGTTGCCCATGGATAAAGAGCAAATCCATGGGTAGGATAGGCAAGAAGGTGTACACTTACTCCACTTTGGCCTTCATAGCCATTAACTATCAAACACACATGACCAGGTATGCCCTGGACTTAGTATCCCAAGCCACCTGTATGCTGGCTTCAATTCTTGACAGTCCTGTTAAACCGGATATCTCCTCCAAATTGTCCTAGCACTACAAGTGGCTAGACACTCCATAAGATGCAGCTGCGATGCTCCAGAAGCATCTGCTCACTCTGCAGCTTCAGCATCTGTCATTAGGTGATATTCCTGGCTTAGACTACAGAGTCTGCCAGAAGACTTAAAGTCCAAAATCTTGGACGCCTTCCTGGATCAAAACTTCCTCTTTGGAAAGCAATCTGCAGACCTATTTAAGAATCCAAGAAAAAAGCAAAGAATTACAGGATATTAAACATCTGCTGGTGTCCCCTGTACTCCTATTTTATAGGAACTACCTGGTTAAGATAAGACTACCTTTGTTAGGCGTAACCCACATTCTGTTGCGGCCTCCTCCAGACCCAGAAGAGGACCTAGAAGACATTCCTCATCCAGGACCCCTGGCCCACCTCCTCAGCTTAGACAACCCTTTCAGGACAGGGGAGGTTCTAATAATGCTTAACTGCCTTGCCCATCTGCCCTCTCAGCTCACCTTACCCACTGTTTCCCCCAGGGGAGGTTCTAATAATGTGACTGCCTTGCCCATCTGTCCCTCTCAGCTCGCCTTACCCACTGTTCCCCTTTTGGCAAAAAATCACCACAGACTAATGGATATTGACCATTATTCAAAAAGGATACTTTCTATCCTGGAATCGTATTCCCCCTGGAAGGGCATTCCATTTTCCCCAAAAAACAATGCCATTTCCTTCCACAAATTCAGACCTGCAACAACAAGGCACAATAGAGCCTTTTCCCACAGGACAAGAAGGGAATGGATTCTACTCCCTTCTGTTCCTGGTCCCTCGAAAGGATGGGCCCTGGAGACCCATTTTGAATTTCTCCTTCCTAAACCTTTACCTGCAGGTACCCTCCTTCAAAATGCTGTCACTTCCCACTCTTACCCCTCATACCCTCAAATGCTTTCATGGTCACCTTGGACTTAAAAGTTGCTTACCTGCACATTACCATCTGGGCCTCACACAGACATTTCCTGCATTTCTCTGGCCCATCCTCACACTTCCAATTTACGGCCTTGCCCTTTGGTTTATCCACTGCCCCAAGAATGTTTACAAAGTGCCTAGCTCCAGCCATTGCCTTCTGCAGGATTCAAGGAATCCAGATTTACCCATATCTGGACGACATCCTTATCCTAGCACAGGCCGAAGTTTCCCTCAAGACATCTACACTTCATTATGTCCCTTCAACAAAGTCTAGGGTATACCCCAAACCTCAAGAAGTCCTCTCTGAACCCAGACCAGGACAAGATATTCCTAGGTTGCAGAATCGGTACGAAACTAATGAAAGCCTTTCTCCTACAGGACAAGGTTCTATCTCTAACTTCCCACTTCCAGGAAGTCTTGCTCTCCCAGACAGTCACTGCAAGGTAGTTCCTTCGACTCCTGGGATTGACAGCAGCAACCATTCCAGTGATACCATTGGCCAGAATGCATGTGCGAAAACTGCAGTAGTATCTCAAAAATGTCTGGTCACAACACCAGAGTCACTTGAAACAAGTTATCCCCCTTCTTCCCTGTTTAAAGCAGGAAATCATTTGGTGGATCCAACAAGTGCAACTAAACCCGGGGCTTCCACTGCAGCCCTCTCAACCCACACAAATATTGCATACAGATGCCTTAGACTCTGGTTGGGGAGCCACCTTGCACTCTTAAGAGTCCAAGCCCACTGGCAGCCTCCCATGAAAACCAGACACATCAATGTAAAGGAGATGGCAGCAGTTCTTTTAGCTCTACAGACCTTCATACCCTTACTGCTACCAGGTCCTCTTCTGATAGTGACAGAATGTAATGTGGTGCATCAACAAACCAGGAAGTACCAAAGCATATTAATTGTGCAGGCTAGCCCTACTAATTTGGGACCTAGCATCCAAGGGCAACCTATCCCTGCAGACTAGCTACATCCCTTCGCAGGACAGCAAGCAGACGACCTGTGCAGAACATTCTCTCCACAACAGGAATGGGTGCTGGGACAGGACGGTCTTCCAAGACATAGTCCACTAGTGGGGCACTCCACAAATAGACCTGTTTGCCTCTCCCCAGAACAGGCAGCTGCAGACCTTCTGCATAAATACTTACCCCACCCTCTCCCCAGAACAGGCAGCTGCAGACCTTCTGCACAAATACTTACCCCCCCCCCCCCCAAGCCTGGAGAGTAGACGCCTTCAGTTTCACGTGGGAGTAGACGCCTTCAGTTTCACGTGGGAGTAGACGCCTTCCCTCCGATTCAGAAAGTCCTTCTGAAGATCAGGAAGGACAAAACAAAAATCTTGCTAGTGGCTCTCTACTGGCCAAGGCAGCACTGGTTTCCCCTTCTACACAGTTTAGTTAAGGGCAGTCACTGCAAGTTTAACCCCACAAGGTTCTGACACACGACAAAGGAACTCTCCTACACCCACACTTGAAAATGCTATCCCTGACTGTGGGTGATAAATTATTAACCCCATTCAGACACCACTATTCAGAGGATGTGCTGTCAGTCCTGAGAGAGGCCAGGAAACCCACTACTAGAAAGTCATACCTTGCTAAATGGGAAAGATTTACTCAGTGGTGTCTGGGACAGGAAAGGGACCCTTATGAGGCTGACACCCCCCCCCCCCAGTCCTTTCATGTATGGGTCGGCTTATAAAGGGTGGACTTTCCTATTCATCAGTGAAAGTGCACCTCTCCACATTATTAGCCTGCTTACCTCTAGAGCCTCCCTTGTTAGGCTACATGTTACTTTTCCTTCAAGGGGTCTTGCACATCAGACCGCCTATCCCTCCTCCATGGGACCTGAACTTCATCCTGGAAAAACTCACCCAGCTCCCCTTCCCCTAATACAGCCAATATACAGTTTTGTACTTGGAAAACAGTACTGTTAGTAGTGGCTATTACCTCTGCCAGAAGGGTTTCTGAGCTACAAGCCTTAATAACATGCTCATCTTTCACAATTTTTCATAGGGACAGGGTCGCACTGAGGACTAACCCCTCCTTCATGCCCAAGGTAGTCAGTGACTTCTGTGTAAATCATTCCATTCACCTACCCAATGTTTTCCCCTCTCCCACTAACCAAGGAGAGAGGATACTCCACTCCCTAGATGTTTACAGGCAACTGAGATTTTACCTCGACAAGACTAAAGACATTAGTAAATCCAAGCAACTCTTTGTATCTTTCCACCCCAGGGCATTGGGCAAGGCAGTCACCAAACAGACCATTGCATCCTGGATTAGAAAGGCAATCTGTTTCTGCTACTCACAGCACGGAAAACCCCCTCTAGTTGAGGTTAAGGCACACTCCACAAGAGCAGTGGCCACTTCCAAGGCCTTCCAAAAAGGCATGGACACAGCTTCCCTTATGGAAGCTCTACATGGTCCACTATCCACACTTTCACCAAACATTACAAATTGGACCAGATCTCCAAAGCACATGCAGGATTTGCCAGGGCAATCCTACAAGGCTTTGTGGAATCATCTTCTGCATCCACCACCCTTTCATCAAACTAAGCTGTGGTACTCTCCCACACCAAGAATACTGCAACATGGTAATAGGACATAGAATAGTTGTGTAAAATCTTACCATAACCATAGATGTCCTTCTCTTCCATGTTGCAGTATTCCTTCCCACCCACCATTCCCCCTCACAGACTCTACCAGTTTAACTGATCTCTCCATTACAGAAGAGACCCAGGGCCTTATACAGGTCACCTTTGGCAGCCTGTCCTGTTGGGCCATCTACTTTGCCTGCTTAGCTTCAAGTTCTGAGGATTGTGTGTGGAGACGTCATACTTAAGGTCCCTGGTTTATGGCCCTACGTGTGACGTCCCACGCAGCTGCAACAGCCAAGCTGAAACTTTTGTATAGGAGCCGACGTACAAGTCGCCTGAAGGCAGGAAATCCCACACCAAGAATACTGCAGTATGGACGAGAAGGACATCTATGGTTATTGTAAGATTGTACACAACTATTCTTTCTACTAGGGCTGTGGCTTCCTTGGTGCTTTGTCCGAGGAATTGGATACTAGTTCTGTCCTTGAGGCTGCTACTTGTACTTATCTCCATCCCTTTACTAAACACTACAAGCTGGATGTGGTTTCCAGGGCTATCTTGTATGCTTGAGGGCTCTGCCTGGGACTTCCTCATCCCAAGTTTCCTCTTGAGCATATGTACTCTTCCTTTAGCAAAGAATACTGCAACAGTGATAGAGGATGGCATAGTACAGTTGTGTAAAGTCTTACCATAACAGTAGATGTCCTTCTGTTCCTATGTTGCAGTATTCTAGGTGTGGGATTTCATGCCCTCAGGCGACTTGTACGTCTGCTCCTATACAAAAGCTTCACCTCGGTTGTTGCAGTGTGAGTGGGACGTCACACGGGCCATAAACCAGGGACCTTAAATGTGACATCTGCACTCGCAAGCCACAGAGCTTTTCACCCGCAGATGACATATCGTACGATCGCTTCTCCATAGACGTCGCATCCTAAGATAAGTAACCTGTTGGGTTTCTAATTTTCTTATTTTTGACTATTGTTCTTGCCAGCGCTTGGTTGCTGTAGCCTTTAGCTGATGTCAGGGGAAAAAAGGAAAGTGCCAAAGTGGGTGCCAGATATCCCATAAAGACTCCCATGACAGGTGTGTTTTTTGCCTAGGCCGGGAACACTCACTCCTGTGCTTTTTGTCAATCGTTTGTGCCTAAGACCTTGCGCAGCTGTCTAGGTAGAGTTGAACCTCTACCTGGAGAACCAGCTCCTTAAGCAGTTGGCCCTTAGGATGGATCCTACATTGGATGCCGCACCTGAACCCTCGCGCAAGGCCAAGGTTCCTAGGCTGCCTTCACCTGCCGCTCCGCATCCCGACGCAGTGCCATTCTAGGGTTTGAGGCACACTCGGAGGATATGTCGACTGTAGCGACATCCCTCATGGAAGCAGTTTTGCAGCCGACAGGCACGTCCGCAGAGCTTATCCAGGCATTGCCCATCGATGTTGAGGGGGAACCAGTTTCGGTGGTACTTGTGGCTGGAATCCAGGCTTTGGAAGTGTTACTGTCCAATCCCTATGCCAGGCCTCTCTACTTCCTCCCCGGCCAAAAAGAAGCAAAAAACTAAACATACAGCCACCTCTTCAGAAGTCGCACCGGATTGGTAGCCTTCCACTCTTCTCTCATGCAGGCCTTTATGCCCCTCAGGCCTTCAGCCCCAGCCACCTCCACCTTCCCCTCTTCTGAGCCCTAGGCCTGCCTCTGCTTCTTCCTTCCCATCCACATCCCCTCAAGTCAGAGAAGAACATGATTCTTTTTTCCTTATTCTCAGAACAGTCCATTTCTTATGTTTCCCAGATTGCGTCCCCCCAGGAATATTACTCTCCTGATGAGGAAATTGTGGAAGGGGATTCTCCCCCTGAGGACATTACTTTTGGTGCGACCATCACCAAGATGGATTACTTTGTCATTTGGGCCGTATCCCATTTAGGCACCCAAAAAAGGTACTTTGAGCTGACACAAGTGGAATCCCCCTCCCCTTCAGCAGTTCCTCCTGTTCTGCCTGCTTACTTGGATGCCTTCAGTGCTGCTTCCAAAGCCCCTGTCTCCCAGCCTCCGGCCCCTAAATGTCCTGACCGCTTCTACGAAGTACCAGAGAACCACAAATTCCTTGTCAAACTACCCTTGACGGCCCCAGCTGCTGTTCTCACCACTGCAGATAAGCAATTTAGACTGCTGCACTCTGCCTCCCTACTGCCCACTGGCAAGGACAGCAAGTACATGGTTAGGATGGGAAAGAAGGTATACACTTTTTCAACTTCTGCTTTCAGAGCCATAAATTATCAGACCCACATGACAAAGTATGCATTAGACTTTGGTCTCTCAAGCGTCCTCCATGCTAGCATCCTTGCCTGACAGCCCCATCAAGACAGACATCTCAGCCAAACTTTCCTTGGCACAACAGGTAGCCAGGCATTCCATCAGATGCAGCTACGATGCTGCAGCATCTGCTTTAGCTCTCAGATGGTACTCATGTCTAAGACTCCAGAACCTCCCTGAGGATTTCAAGTCTAAGATCTTGGACGCCTTTCTGGACCACAATGTGCTTTTTGGCAAACAGTCTGCTAACCTTTTTAAAAAATCTACATGAAAAAGGCGAACAACTCCAGGACATCAAGCACCTGCTGGTGTCGCCCAAACCAAAGTATTATAGAAACTAACCTAAGGCCACCTTTGTGAGACATGCTCCTCAGCCCTCCTCCTCATCTTCCAGGTCCAGGAGAAAGGCTAGAAGACCTACCAACTCTGGATCCTCTGCTCCACCTCATCAACCCAGACAGCCCTTTAAGGACAAAGGAGGTCCCAGTAATGCATGACTGCCTTGCCCACCTTTCCCACTGTCTTCCCCTTTGGCAATCCATCACTTCAGACCAATGGGTCTTGAACATTATTCAAAAAGGGTACTTCGTGTCCTGGAAAAAGCCACCCAGAAGAGGCATTCCTCTCATCCCCAACCCATGTCATGCCACAAGTTCTGGCAGACCTTTTAAAACTAAGCATCGTAGAACCTGTCCCTGCAGGACGGGAAGGGGTTTTACTCTCGCCTTTTCCTGGTCTCCAAAAAAGACAGCCCCTGGAGACCCATCTTAGAACTGTTCTTTCTAAACCTCCATCTTCAGGTGCCATCTTTCAAAATGCTCTCTTCCCACTCTGCTGCCCCTCATTCCAGCCAAGGCCCTCATAGCCACCCTGGACATAAAGGAGGCCTACCTGCACATGACAATTTCTGCATTTCTCTGGACCTTGCTTCTCATTTCCAATTTACTGCCTTGCCCTTTGGTTTATCCACGGCCATCCGAATCTTTACAAAGTGGCTGGCTCCAGCCATTGTCTTGTGCAGAACTCAGGGTATACAGATTTACCCTTATCTGGGCGACATCCTGATACTGGCAGAGTCCAGGGATGCTCTATTGAAGCATCTGCATTTCACTATGTCCCTTCTGCAGATCCTAGGATTCACCTTCAATCTCCCCAAATCCTCTCTGATCCCAAGCCAGGACAAAATTTTCCTAGTCTGCAGAATCAGAACAGAAACCGTGAAGGCCTTTCTACCACAGGACAAGGTTTTTTCTTTGACTTAATACTTCCAGGAAGCTCTACTATCCCAAAAGGTGATAGCAAGGCAATTTCTTCGTCTCCTGGGTTTAATGGCAATGACCATCCCCATTCCACTGCTGGCAAGAATGCACATGCACAAGTTACCGTGGTTCCTGAAGAACACCTGGTCCCAGCACTTTCATCCCCTAGATCAGGGTATCCCCCTTCTTCCCTGTCTGAAAACAAAAATCAGTTGGTGGATCCAGCAAGTGCAACTGAACCCAGGGTTCCAACTACAGCCACCCACCCCAACACAAGTAATACATACAGATGCCTCAGATTCAGGTTGGGGAGCAACTCTGGCCTCTTACAGGAGTCAGGAAATGTGGCATCCCTCTCTCTAGGTCAGACACATCAATATCAGGGAAATTACAGTAGTGTTGGCTTTAAAGACCTTCACCCCCCACCCCTTCTGGTTTCAGGGGTGCTCCAGATGGTCACCTATAACACTACAGTGATGTGCTACCTCAGCAAGTAGGGAGGAACAAAGGCCTGTCAGCTGTGCAGATTATCCTTGTTGATATGGGACTTAGCCTCTCGTCTCAACTTAGTCCTGCAAGCAGCCTACATCTCCTCACAGGACAACCACCAAACAGATCTCTTGAGCAGGATCTCCTTGCCTCAGCACAAATGGATGCTAAGTAGGGAGGTGGTCTTAGACATAGTCCACCGGTGGGGTGCTCCACAAATAGACCTGTTTGCCTCCCCCCAGAACAGGCAACTGCAGAACTTCTGCTCAAAAACCCACTCCCCCTCTAGCATGGAGAGTGGACACTTTCAGCTTCCCTTGGAGGGGAAGTTCCTTTATGCCCCCCCCCCCCAATTCCCATTGACTCAGGAAGTCCTCCTGAAAATTCAGAAGGACAAACCAAAAATCTTTAGTGACTCCCTACTGCCCAAGGCAGCACTGGTTCCCCCCTACTTCGCAAACTAGCCAAGGGCAATCACTTCGTTAACCTACAAGGTAGACCTACTGACAAGACAAAGAAACTCTCCTACACCCTCACTTACAGATGTTGTCTCTGACTCTGTGGGTGATGAGCTTTTGATCCTTTTCAGACACCACTACTCGGAGGATGTGCTTTCGGTCCTAAGGGAGGCAAGAAAACCTTCCACCAGAAAATCTTATCTGGCTATGTGGGAAAGATTTGCAAAATGTCTGAACAAGGGAAGGGACCCCAGCTCTGAGGTTTCCCTGGTTCTAAACTACCTGTGTCAATTGGTAGTGGGCTTTCTTTTTCTGTAAAAGTATACCTCTCTGCCATGTCAGCCTGCCTGCCCCTGGAACCCCCCTTGCTTGCCAGGCTCGACTTAAAGCTCTTCCTTAAAGGGGTCTTGCACACGAGACCACCTAGGAAACCTTACCCCCCCCCCCCCTGCCTTGGGACCTTAACTACATCTTGGAGAAATTAACCCAGCACCCCTTTGAACTGGCTGGGCCTGCTTCCTTACAGATGGGCACATGGAAGACAGTCCTGCTGGTGGCCATCACATCAGGTAGAAGTGTCAGAATTGCAGCCTTAATGGCCTGTCCCCTCTACACAGTCTTCCACAAAGACTGGGTGTCCCTGCAAACCAACTCCTCCTTTATGCCTAAGGTGGTCAATGACCTCTCTTAACCAGTCCATTCATCTACCCACTCACTTCCCCTCACCCTCCTAACGAAGGGGAGAGGATACTTCACTCCCTGGACGTATGCAGACAACTTAGGTTTTACCTGGACATGACCATCAGAAAGACTAACCAGCTCTGTCTCCTTCCACCCCAGAGCCCTGGGCAAGGCAGTCTTCAGGCAAACCATCTCATGCTGGATCAGGAAAGCTATTTCCTTCTGCTACTCCCACCATAGAAAGGAACCCCCGGAGAAATTGCCCATTCCACTAGAACTGTGGCCACCTCAAGGGCCTTCGTGAAGGGCCTAGACACAGCATCCATTTTGGAACCAGCCACTTGGGCCACTATCCACACTTTAACCAAACATTACAAACTGGACCAAGTTTCCAGAACTAGGACAAAATTCGCCAGGGCAATCCTGCAGGGTCTTGTAGAACCCTCTTCATCTACCACCACCCTCTCATCTGCATAAGCTGTGGTACACTCCCACACGTAGAATACTGCAACATAGGCATAGAAGTACATAGAATAGTTGTGTAAAATCTTACCATAACCATAGATGTCCTTCTCTTCCATGTTGCAGTATTCCTTCCCGCCCACCAATCCCCCCAGTCCTGTTCCATACCTGTACTACCTACAATTACAATAAGTCTCTCAGTCTCACACCTGGAAACCCCTAGCATTCCTCCTGCTGGGCCACCTTCTCTGCCTGCTGGCCTTCAAGTTCTGAGGATTGTGCATGCGGACGTCGCATTTAAGGCCCCTGGTTTATGGCCCAACATGTGATGTCCCACGCACACTGCAACAGCCAAGCTGAAGCTTTTGTTTAGGAGCTGACGTACGAGTCACCTGAAGGCATGAAATCCCACACCTAGAATACTGCAACATGGTAGAGAAGGACACCTATGGTTATGGTAATATTTTACACAACTCTTTTTGTCCTTCCTTTCACTGTTGCAGTATAAGAAGCAGGATAATTTGACCCCAGTGTAGTTGTATACACTTTCATAATTAAATTCACATTTATTGCCTGTGACAATATTTATTGGACATTTTGGGCCCCGACTGTTTGACCCCAGTTAAATTTAATAAGTTTATTAAATATTTTAGCCTGGTATTTTACATGGCAATTTAATATATTTAACATTTTGATATGTAAATATTTTAACATTTAATATATAAGCAATTAGAGTTTAACGTGTACAATAAAATCAGTTTGGAATTTTAATTAAGTTAACATTTTTAGTTAGCCCATTAAGAAATTGTGAGCAGCTCCCATATGTAGGTATTCTACATTTTGTGCAATTGGCACAACATAACTGTGTGTTCACAAGCGTTTTGCAAATTTCAAATTGTCATGGCTCAAGCATTAATTTTATTATTGCTATTTTAATGGGGAATAATACACAATCATTTTCTTGGGTGGCAAAAGCCAGGGTACCGTTTGGCTAGGCTTATATAGGCCCTAGGGCCAATAGCCTAGTACCTACTTATGAACAAGGAGGAGCTCAAGACTTCATGCTGGCAATACATTCTCTGTGTAAGATTAGTTCAAGTAGGTATTTTAGCAAGACTTCATGCTGGCAATACATTCTTTGTTTATGGCTTGTATTTAATCTCGATATTCTTCGTGTTTCACTGTTGCAGTCATCACACTTGGATTATCTGCCTGCAGGTAGCCCTCAGGCAGCCCGAATACCAGAGTCTTTGGATTTCTGCATCGGATGCTGTCGCCTCTTCCATGACCTCTGGTCGTCAGGGGTGTAAAACATGCAGCCAACACCATTATATCAGTCTTTCTTGCCGAGAAGGAGGCAGAAGCAGTTCACAAGTGCCGGCCGCTACCTGAAATTTTCGGGGGTGGTTTTACCAAAAAAAAGTGTTTCAGACCTTAAGTCTTCCAAAGCCAAGTACCCCGTTGAGGAATCTTTTTCTTTTCTTGCTTTAACCAATGTCAGAAAAATGTAACAATTGTCTTGCCTGTGGAAAGCAAGTGCCTCACAGAGATTTTCATTCTTACTGCATCACCTGTTTAGGCCCAGACCACGACATCCCTGGCTGTCTGTTTTGTGCCTTGTTTAACGCCCAAACCATTAGTAGTTGGGCTATTTTTGTAGCTAAATTCTTTCTCTTTCTCCATATTCCAAAATGGCTTTGGTAAGCCATCTGACTACCGATCTTCCGAAAAAGTGCAGAGACAGAGCCAGACAGCATAGGTCAAAAACTGCCGCCGATGCTTCCGTTAAACTTGTCGGCAGTTCGCTGGTACTTAGTGAAGCGCCTTTGCAGCCCCTCATACCTGCCTCTACAGGTTTGCATGCCTCTGCTGAGACCCATTTGAAGTCCGGTATGCCACGAGATGCTTCTTTGACTATGGAACCTGTGGATGTCTCTACCTTGGATGGGTCCAGAGCCACTGTGTGGGCACCGGCTTCTGAGTGTGTATTCTGACCTACGGATGTTCATATTAAACTGACTTCATTTCCTACTAAAACTACCGAGTTTCTCAGGCCTAGAGTTCGCACTACGCCTAGAACCAAAGCGCATGCTCATCCTCCCATGCCACAAAAATGCTTAGAATGGCTGAAGACCTTATTACTCTAATTAGGGGATGCCAGCCTTCCCCTGCCAAAAGACAAAGAATTGAATTTCCTTCTAATTCTATAGACCAGAAGTCTGATGACTCTGACCCTTCTGATTAGCAGGACATACCCTTATCTACCTATGAGGATTCAGATACAGAGGAATCTCCAGAGGATTTCTGTTTTGGTGAAACTTTGTATACCCTAAGAGAGCATTTCCGGTGGGAATGCCAGGACTATCCTCAGTCCAAAAAGAGACTTGAGTTAGATTTGCCTCCGCACAGGCCTCTAGCTATACCCCCCGTCGTGGATATTGTAGAGACTCTTCTTGGAGTCCAGTCTTCCTTCTGACACCTTACCATCAGCTCCTAGAAAACCTGACCGGTACTATAGAGTATCTGATTCTCATAAATTTCTCTTTAAGAATCCTACTGTGGCTCCAGGGACCTAAAGGCATTAAGGCTATTGCAGCCAAAAACCCTACCCCTTCAGACACTGATTCTAGAGCTTTAGACAGATGGGGGGTAAGAAGGCGTATACCTCTGCAACTCTTGCCATCAGGGATTTGAATTGCCATTTTCACATGTTTTAGTACCAGCAAGATACTATGGAACTAATTAAACAAAAATTGGTGTTGCTTCCAGATTGTGCTGAAAATAGATTTACAAGAGTTAATGCATTCTGCAAACCAAGTTAGTAAACATACTGTGGATTTGATGCCTTAGAAGCATCTTACAGGGCTGCTGTCACTGGGTCTGTACTGAGAAGGCATGCTTGGCTAAAAGAACAAGTCTTGCCTGACCATGTCAAAGCAAAATTACTAGATACTCCATTAAATCAGGAGCGTTTGGCACAAAAGCAGAAGTTCTTAAGATGGAAGAAAAAGCTAAATCTATGCAAACAGTCAAAGATTTCTTATAGGTGCAGCCACCTAGATTCAGTAGGCATTGGCCTTCAAAAACCTGGTCATTTCCAGTCCCTCTGAAGCCTTCAGTCCAAACTTGGGAAGCAGACCACCAAGACTACAGTCTCAGGGTATGCAGAGATCTAAACAATGGAGTGTTTCCACCTCAAAACCATGGAATGGTAAGCCACCCTCTTATGGAAAAAGTTCACAATGACTTTCCAATTATCCTTCCCAGCCATGCCCAAGTACTTGCGCCCCTAGGAGGAAAACTCGCCCTTCATGCAAAAAACTGGATGTCCGTTACTCAGGACCGATGGGTTCTAAACGTATCCCAGGGTTACAGATTCTGTATGAACTCACTGCCAGCAACCAAGCAGGTTGCCAGACCTTTCTCCAAACCAGTGGGCAGAGGCTCAAAAGCAAGTACTTTCCCTTCTCCATATCAGGGCTTTTCAGCCTGTTCCAGTAGAACAAAGGGGACAGGGTTTCTACTCCAGACTGTTCCTGGTGACCAGAAAAGTGAGTTCTTAGCACCCTTTCCTGGATCTATAAATTCTCAACACCTTTCTGGTGGTCCCAAAATTCACTACAACAGCTTCTTCCTGTGCTAGCCAAGGATGCATGGTTAGTCACCCTAGACTTAAAAAAGCTTATCTGCACATCCCCATAAGGGAGTCTTGCAGGAAATATCTACGTTTCAGGGTGGGCTCTATGAACTATCAGTTGTCTGCACTTCCGTGCCTGGCTTCAGCCATTGCGTACTGCAGGCAGAGAAATATTCAAATCTGCCCATACTGGGACGATTGCCTGATTCAGGTGGACAGACAGGAATTGCTACTTCAGCACCTGGCATTTGTAAAAAGACTTCTAACTTCACTGGGGTACACCATCAATGAAAAGGAATCACAACTGGTCCCCAGACAAATTGTATTCCTGGGAGCAAGCTTGAACACAACTTCCAAGATGGCATTCCTCACTCCAGAAAAGCAGGTCCATCTGACAAACTCTTTCAAACTAATGGCCAACAAAACCCAGCTACCTGCAAGGAAAATACTGCAAGCCCTAGGGTTCATGGCGTCATGCATTCTGCTAATTCCATATGCAAGACTGCATATGAGGAAACTTCAGTGGTACTTAAAAAGTCCTTGGTGTCAACATTCTCAGGACCTGGAAACAGTGAATGTTAAGTTGACTATCTCGCCTTCATTCTTGCTGGTTGGGATCGGAGCCGATCTTCGGCTCCGACTTGGCCATCTTCTAAAGCTCGAGAGCTACATACTGGCTCAAGGCCTCCCTGTATCCCATTATGCCTGGCGCTAGAAACCCAGATCTCGTTTGCCGCTTCTGCTGCGAGGTTGCTCTACTGGCTCAGGTCGTATAAAACTTTATATTGTGTCTTTTCTGTCATAAAACTAGTTAGTTTTAGAATAGAAATTCTCGTTTAGATATATCCTTATTATTGTAGTTGTGTTCGTGTCTGAATCCTTGTTTTTTCCCCTCAGAAACTCGTTTTTATTTAGAGAGTTTCCCCTCCCCCTTTTCTCTTTCCTCTTAAGGTTTTCTGTTTAAGTTGGAGGATAACCTTACCTCTAAAAGCTTTCCATTTAAGTTGGAGGATAACCTTTGTTCTCCCCATCTCCCTTAAAGGATTTCTTTTTTTTTTTTATTGCTGTTCGTTCAGCTGTAGTTAATTATAGTTTTTGTAGTGTAGTTCGTTGTGGTAACTGTAGTGCATTTTTATTGTGGTTAGTTACCTTAACCCTTTGGTGTGTTTTTCCTTGTTTTTTCTTTCAGGATGTCCAAGGATCCTAAGCCGTCCGGATTCAAAAAGTGCGACTCACTGTCAGAAGATGTCTGACAGATGGTCACACTTCTGTTTATTGTCTGGGCGCCGTGCACCTGCAGGGCTCGATTTGCCATGTGTTCAGTCAGAGACCTGCAGGAGCGAAAAAACAAATTGATCTTGAGGGGTCTGCTTAAACCCCAAGATTTACCGGCGAAGGCTCAGCCCGTGAAATCTTCTAGGCCACCTAAACATTCGGCTCCCAGTTCGGAGCAGTCATTGGGTGAAGCCATACCATCCATCTTGGCTCCGGCTGGAACCGATGTTTCTCCCTCCCAGTCGGCTCCGACACGTTCTTCGGAGCTGCCTGAGTTTTGAAAAAGGTCCAGGTCTCCTCCTCTGGAGTTGATACGTTTGTCTCTGAAGTCGCCTCTGCTCCAGTCGGAGTGTAGTCATCGCTCATTCCACTCTTCTCGGTCCTCAAGACTTTCGGACCATGACTTGGAAAGAGTGGTCAGTAGGCTGTTAAAATCACAGGCCCTAGCCAAAATGTTGTCCAGCTCCCCCCCCCCCCCCTCATCAGGTGTCTGCACCATCCACAGCTGTAGATATTCTTCCTCCAACTCATCCTATGAGCTCAGAGCCGGAGTTCGTTGGGGGTAGAGTCGTGGAACCGTCTGCTCAGATACCTTCTCCTTTGGTTCCGTCGTCTGCTCCGATCCCTTCCATGGTACTGTCCATGGAGGGATCTGGGCGCCGAGACTCCCTCGGCTCCGAGGGGGCGAGTGGCATCGGACCCTTGTCCAACCCCGCTCTCCCCCTCTGTGCTTTGGCTCAGGTGAGCTCGGCTCCCACATCTGCCTCAGAGCCGTCCCCCTTGGTATGGGGAGGGGTTCTGGTTTCTTCTGAACCAGAGCCATTTCTGCGTCCGGGCAGGGACGCCTTCGAGGTGATGAGTGTATTGGCCCCAGAGTCAGTCCCACAATCGACCCCATCGGCTCCTCCCCCTAGGGTGCCTGCGTCAGCCTCTGCCCCTCTTCCAGACCCCAAGCGTGGGGATCCAGCGCTCCAGGACACCCCTTTGGGTGTATCCTCTTCCGAGGCCTCCCCTGACCATTCGGAGGAGCCACCTCGCAAGAGGAAATGCAAGAGGAAGCATGTTGACTTCCCTGAGTCTGTCACATCGGATACCGACTTAGAGGAGTCTGAAGGGTCCCCAAGATCCCCCTCTGAAGATGTCTCCTTCTCAGACATCCCTTGAGATGCTTAGGCAGAGGGGGAACTGGACTGCCCTAAGCCCTTCCGAGGATGAGTCTGTATTCCTGGATACGTTTGGATCCCGGCCTTCCACCTCTTGGGTGTCTCCGCCTTTTCGATCCACTGATGTCTATGGTGGCTCGGAAGGCATGGACAGCTCCAGACACAGTGGAACCGACCCCTAGAAGACCTGACAAATTTATTACTGCACCGCAGGACAAACAGTTCTTGACCAAAGGTGTCCCCGTTGATGCCATGGTTGTAGCGGTGGCCATAAAGGAGTTGGCTGAAACTTCATCTGTCCATCCCCCTAACAAGGAGTCCAGGATGATGGACAGATATGGGAAGCTGATATTCTCTTCAGAGACCTTTTCTATGCGGTCCCTGAATTACCTATGCCACTTTACCAGTCTTCAGAGGGATCTCCTGAAAGAGCTTGGAGATGCCTTCCAAGATCCATCAGCTGAGGGGGCCCAGGCTAAGGCAGCCTCCCAGCTGGCGACTCTTAATTCAGTGGTAAACTCCTCCATGAGGCTCCTTTCGTATGCAGCCGATGGGGCGAGTAGAGCCGCAGGCACAGGCGTGGCCCTAAGGAGGCACGCTTGGATGCGGCTATGTAACTTTGCGGAACCTTTCAGAGCATCTTTCACCAACTCCCCTTTTGATGGTTCCTCTCTTTGGATCACAGGTGAAGGATACCCTTACCAGGTGTGAGCAGGAAGGCAAGACTCTCTCTGCCGTAGGAGTCCATTTTTCCACTCCTTCCAGACCATATCCCAAGGGTCAGAAGAGTGGAAAGATGTGGTTCCGGAAATCCCAGGGAGCCTTGCCGGACACACGTGGTGAGTTTCCCTCCAGGCAGAGGAGGGAACAATAACCGCCGCCTTTGTGGCAGAGGGGGTCCGCAAAACCAGGGCAGCAGAGAATCTTTCTCTAACAAGCCCTTCCAGCATCCCTGAAGGATTTCCCAGCTGTTCACCTCTGGAGGCAGTCGGGGGAAGATTATCGCTGTACCAAAGAGCCTGGCAAGACATAACACAAGACAAATGGGTCCAGTCCGTTAATATCCGGAGGCTACTGAATTCCCTTTGTTCGCGCTCCTTTGTCGAACAAGTCCCTTCCAGATGTTCCACCCAATCTAAGGGATAAAGCAGTTCAGGAAGTTTCAAAACTGCTAAGAAAAAGGGCCATCCAGCAAGTCCCAGCAGACCAGCAAGGATCTGGAATTTACTCTAGGTTCTTTTTGGTACCAAAAAAGACCGGGGACTGGAGACCCATTTTGGATCTCAGCAGACTAAACAGGTCTGTACAAAGAACGAAGTTTCGGATGGTCCCGCTACAGTCCATTTTACTCTTCCTGGGTTAGGACAATTGGATGTGCTCCATAGATCTTCAGGATGCATACTACCACAGGCACTCCAGAAGATTCCTGCGCTTCCGGCTGGGAACCAGCCATTATCAGTTCAGAGCTCTGCCCTTTGGTCTCACCACAGCCCCCAGGGTGTTCACCAAATGTATGGCAGTAGTTACCGCTCACCTGAGATGGCAAGGATTCTAGGTGTTTCCGTATCTAGACGACTGGCTCCTCACTGCTACCACCAGGCATCACCTTCTGCAAGCCAGAGACTATACTATCCAGACGTGCTCCAGACTAGGTATCCCTATAAATTTTGAAAAAAATCTGCTTTGTCGCCTTGTCAGTCTCTCATCTTTATAGGCGCAAACTTAAATACAAAAGAAAGTCAGCCAGCCTTCCACCAGACAGGGTATTAGTCATTTGGCGGCATGTCCAGGTCCGTGTTACAATGCAACAGAATTCAAGCCAGGTTCATCCTCCAAACCCTGGGTCTCATGGCAGCAGCAATCATACTCGTCCCTCTGGCACGTTTTCACATGAGGATCCTCCAATGGCTTTTCACCGAATGGTCCTTCCAACAGCTTCCCATGTCTCATGATTATCATCACAAAAACATGCAAAAAGCACCTTGCGTGGTGGATGGTCTCATCAGTGCCCCTGGGCAGACCATTTGTACTTCCCCCTCCAGTTGCTACGGTGACCACGGATGCCTACCTGATCGGGGGGGCATTATCAGGGCAGAACAGTCCAGGGTACCTGGCAACCTCGAGTACCATCTGCACATAAACGTCTTGAAGATGAGGGCCGTGCTTTTAGTGTTGCAAGCTCTTCAGGACTCTCTCTACCGGGACAATTGCAATTCAAACGGACAATGTCAGTTGTGTGGTACATCAACAAGCAGGGCGGAGCCAGGTCCTACCCCCTATGTCGAGAAGCACTCACTCTGGCAGTGGGCGATCTCTTCCCAATGATTTCTGACCGCAACGCATATCCCTGGGAAATCCAATGTCGTAGCAGACAGACTGAGCAGAGCTATTCTCATGCCTCACGAGTGGTCTCTGTATCAAGTAGTAGCTGACCAAATCTTCAGCAAATGGGAGCAACGTTGTTGCGACCTCTTTGCCACCCCCTTCAACAGCAAGTTCAGCAACTTTTTCTCTCTCCTACCACATCCAGAGCATTCCCCCGGAGATGCTCTAGTCCACGATTGGCCTCAGGGACTTCTGTATGCATTCCCTTCTTTTCCCCTAATTCCCAAGCTGATACAGAAAGCTACCGTATTGGGTTGCGGAATGATCCTCATTGCTCCGTACTGGCCTCTACCAATATGGTTTCCGTTCCTTCATCATTATCTTATCGAGCAGCCTTTAACTCTGGACCCAGCTCCAGACCTCCTGATGCATCAGTCGGGCGGGCTGCATCATTCCCTACAATCTCTCAAGCTCATGGCTTGGTTGCTCCACTTCCAACCGTAGCCAGGCTTCCTGATATCTCCCCGTTGGTGTGTGAAATCATTTCATCATCGCACAAGTCTACCACTAGAAAAACTTGTGCTAGTAAGTGGAACCATTTTTCTTCCTGGGCAGTGTCTAAGAATATAGACCCCTTTTCAACCCCTGTTCACCACATCCTGGAATTTCTTGAAGAGCTCTTTCATACTGGGTCAGCTTCCGCTACAATTAGTGCAGTTGGCCGCAATTTCAAATTTTCACATTGGCCTTTCAGAAAGTAGTATGTCTCATAAGCTTTGTAAGGCCTTCCTCAAAGGAACCACTCTGCTCAGGCCCCCGGTTAGAGATCCTCCACCCCCGTGGGATCTGAATTTGGTTCTAGCCTCTCTAATTTTGCCCCCCTTCAAACCTGCAGCTTCCTGTTCTTTGAAGTTTTTATCTTGGAAAACACTTTTTCTGGTAGCAATTACTTCAGCGAGAAGTTTCTGAACTGCAGGCTCTTTGTATCCGTCCCTCGTACCTAGTGTTCCATAAAGACAGGGTCGCTCTTAGGACTAATCCTTCCTTCCTAAAGTCTCTTCTGAGAATAACTTGAACCAGTCCATTGACCTTCCTGTATTTTTTTCCCCAACCATTCCAACAGGGGAGAATATAAGTTGCATCAATTAGATGTTCACAGGCAACTGCACTTTTATTTGCATAGGACTAAGGACTTCAGAAAATCTGATCAGCTTTTCCTCTCTTATGCAGAGGGCAAACAAGGCCTACCAGTATCAAAAGTAACTTTAATCTAGGTGGCTGACTTCTATTATAACCTTTATCTATCAGCTGAGGAATAAACAATTGCCTGTTAAACCTAAAGGCCACTCCACCAGAGCATTAGCCACTTCTGTTGCATTTCAAGCTAGGTTGCCCAATGAATCTATTTGTGCCGCGGCCACGTGGGCAAATCCTCATACTTTCATCTTGCATTATAGGTTGGACGTGGCTTCCAGGAGCAGAGCTGATTTTGGTTCCACTGTTCTGAAGAGTCTGTTCCACTGGGCCATCCAGGATATTAGGTGATAGGGACGCTGTCCCAACCAGCAAGAATGATGGCGAGATAGACACCTTAACATAAAGAAGTTATGTACCTACCATAATGTTCCATGTTGGTTGTCTCCTCTCGGTTTCTTGCGTTCCACCCTCCATCCCCCTATCCTACTAGACCGAGAAGAGTTTCTCTATGGATTTACACTGGCTGAGTCTTCTCTGGCTATCCCACTCTACCTAGTAGTCTCTATAGTTGGGCTTATGTATGATAGGATTCTTTCATTATTTTGTCTGCTGTTAGTCTTACCAAACGAGATCTGGGTTTCTAGTGCCAGGCATCATGGGATATGGGGAGGCCTCGAGCCAGTATGTAGCTCTCGAGCTTTAGAAGATGGCCGTTCGGCCCTGAACCCAACCAGCAAGAAAGAAGGCGATAGTAGGCAACTAACATGGAACGTTACGGTAGGTACACAACTTTTTTCCTATCATACCCTGTCTAAGGGGGAGCTCCTTTGGTGGGCAGAAGCATGCATTCACAACAAGGGACTTCCTTTCATTCAGCCCTTTGCTGCCCAAACCCTAACCGACACATCAGACTATGCATGGGGGGCTCACATGGCCGGCAAATGCATTCAAGGCAAATGGACCCCAGCACAAAAATTCCCCTGCACATCAATCAAAAAGAGATGTTAGCTGTACAGAATGCTCTGACAATCTTCAAACACCTTATCCTTCAAGGACAGCTCCTGATAGACAGACAACACCACAGTTATGTGGTACATAAAAAAGCAGGGTGGGACTCATTCTTACCCACTCTACAGGTTAGCCATGGCCTTGAGTATCCATGTGCACCTACAAGCTCAAGTCCTGCCAGGCAAGCAAAATTCACTGGCAGACGACTTAAGCAGAAATCTACTGGACCCTCATGACTGGAAACTGGAGGTCCAACTCATTAAAACTTCTAACCCGGAGGTGGGGAACTCTGGAGCTGGACCTTTTTGCCTCCCCCCACAACCACCAATTGAACCAATTTTGCACCAGGAACCCTTACTGCAGAGCCTGGAAAGTGGATGGCCCTATCCTTTACATTGGAAAACCTCTCAATTTATGCCTTTCCTCCTCTCAAAAGTACTAAAGATCAAACCGGACAGACTAAGGGCAATCTTTATTTCACCAGACTGGCCACACCAGCACTGGTACCCACTCCTACGCAGTCTGACAGCAGTGTCACCGTGGTGCCTACATCAGACACCGTCCCTGCTGTCTCTGCAGGAGGGACAGATTTTGCATCCACAGCTGCAAACCCTAAATCTTGCAGCCTGGCTTATCCCATGAGTACACCACCAACATCCCTCAGCAAACAGGTGCTGGGTGTCATCCTTGAGGCCATAAGGCCTACTACTAGGAAATTCTATGCTGAAAAGTGGAAAAGATATTGTTCTTGGAGTCAGTCTCAAGGAAGGGGCACAGCTGTGGCCAACTTACCTCAAATCCTTGATTACCTAGCAGAGCTGCTCCAGAGAGGCCTATCCTTCTCATCCATTAAGATTCATGCCTCTGCTATCTCAGCTCGTTGTAATACTGAGCCTCCTGTCTTTTCTCAACCTCTCAAGCAGTTCCTGAGAGGAGCTAGCAACTTAAGGCCCCCAAGGAGAACTGCCACCCTGGCCTAGGTCCTTAACTTTGTACTGGAAAAGCTCACACTTCCTCCTTTTGAACCTGCTGCTTCAGTAGAATTAAAATTCCTCTCTTGGAAAACAGCCTTACTTCTAGCTATTACTTCAGCAAGAAGAGTGTCGTGAGTTACAGGCACAAATGGTGATGGAGCCCTTCATTATTTTCCAGGCTGACAGGGTTTCCCAAGGGACTAACCCTTTATACCCAAGGTGGTATCCAGTGTGACTTTAAACCAATCCATCCATTTTCCAACCTTTTTACCTAATCCTCAGAATAGAGGGGAAAGGATTCTGCACTCCTTGGACTTGCACAGACAGCTCAGGGTCTACCTTGACAAGGACTAAGCCTTTCAGAAAATCTGACCAAGCTACTAGTCAGCTTTGCTGCAGGGGCAGAAGGCAAGGCCATTTCGAAGCAAACCATTTCCAAATGGATAGCACACTGCATCCATTTCTGCTACAAGCACCATGGAAAACATACCCCCTGGGAATCGGAACTCATTCCACTCGAGCTACTTAAACCTCTACAGTATTTCTCAGGGGGGTCCCCACCAGGGACATCCTGGAAGCTGCAACCTGGAGTTCTATGCACACCTTTACCAAGCATTACCAGTTGCCTATTTTTATCTAAATCCAGAGGTGGATTTGCTACAGCAGTCTTACAAGTCCTGCTAGCCAGCCCCAACACTTCTTGACTGCCTCCATCCTTCCTCAGCTTTGGTAATAAACCCAAGTGTGATGACTGCAGTAGTGAAACACTAAGACATAGTACAGTTGTGTACACTTACCATAAATGTAGATGTTTGAGTGTATTCACTGTTGCAGTCCTGGTTTCCCTCCCTCCAGCCCCCTGGCTTTCTCTATCCTTTTTTCATGTCCTCTTTATGGCCATCTTTTATGGCAGGGGTATTTACTTTTTACTGGAGGTGTTCCACACCATGTAATGGCTTCCTATTTTGGGGGCAACTGACATCCAGGGCAAGAAAAACTGATGTAATGGTGTCGGCTGCATGTTTTATATCCCCTGATGACCTGATGTCATGGAAGAGGCGACAGCTTCTAATGCAGAAATCCCAAGACTCTGGTATTCAGGCCGATTGAGGGCTACATGCAGGCAGGTAACCCAAGTGTGACTGCAACAGTGAATACACTCTAACATCTACATTTATGATAAGTGTACACAACTGTACTTTCCTAAGACCCTTTGCAGCCATCTGGCTGCCCGAAATCTCTACCTGGAAAACCAGCTGCTTAAAACTCTTAGGATGGATCCCGTCTCCGAGGCCTCAACTGACCTTCCACAAAAGGCCAAGTTTCCTGGGCCCTCTTTCTTTGCCACTCTATCGAACGCCCCACCAGCTACCGATTTTAGGAGTTGAGGGACATCCGGACCAGTCTACATCTACGGCGACCTTGGAGGAAGCTACTTCACAGTTGACTATCGACACATCCCTGGAGCCAACCCAGACCCTGGCTACCGCCAAGGTCGAGGGGGACCCAAACAGCTGGGACCACTGGCCGAGATACCTCCATCAGACACTGCTACCATTAGCCAAGCATCTGACTCTAGGCCTACTCCTAAGTCTACTCCAGTCAAAAAGAAACAAAAAACTAAACATCTGGCTACACCCGCAGAAGACCTGCCAGATTGGCAGTCCTTCACCTCTTTCTTAATGCAGGCCTTTCTGGCCCTCTGCTTCTTCTCCTGCTACCCTTCCTCTGCTTAGCCCTAGGCCTGTTTCTGCCTCTTGTCTTCAACCACTTACTTCACAAGAGAGTGAAGAAGAGCAAGAGACCTATTCCTCTTCTGAGGAATCCATTTGTTACACCCAAATTGTCTTCCCACAAGAGTATTATTCACCAGATGAATCCATTGAGGGAGGACCCCCCCCCCCCCCCAGAGGATATAGACTTTGGTGAAACCATCACCAAAATGAAATATTTTAAATGGGACACCTCACAAATGTCTGACACTCGAGGTATTTTGAGCTTTTACAAGTGGAATCCCCCTCCCCTTCTGCCATTCCACCTGTCATCCCTGCCTATTTAGATGCTTTTGCCTCTGCATCTAAGACACCAGATTCTCAGCCAGTTGCCCCTAAGAGGCTTGATAACCAAATATTCTTAGTCAAGCCTCTCTCGGCAGGTCCTGCAGTGATTGCCATCTCGCCAGATAAACAATCCAGACTCATTCTGTCTTCCTCTCTCTTATCTAAGGACAGAGAGCAAAATAATGGATAGAATTGGAAAGAAGGTATACACATCTTCCACACTGGCTTTTAGAGCCGTCAGCTATCAAACCCATATGACTAGATATGTTTTCGGCCTGGTCTCTCAAGCCTGTACTCTGCTGGCTGCTACTTCTGACTGCCCGACAAAAGCTGACATCTCTCCAAACTATATCTGGCTGCCCAAGTAGCCAGACACTCAATAGATGCAGCTATGATGATGCAGAGGCCTCTGCATGCTCTGCAGCATCCGTCTGTTCTCGGGAGGTACTCCTGGCTTAGTCTGCAACACTTACCTGAAGACTTCAAATCCAAGATCTTAGAAGCCCCCTGGACCCTAATTTCCTGATTGGCAAACAGCAGACCTGTTTAAAAATCTGCAGGAAAAGAGCAAGGAGTTGCAAGACAGTCTAGCATCTCTTGGTGTCCCCAATTCCCAAATATTACAGGAATTACCCTGCCAAGGCCACATTTTGTCAGACGAAACCCACCCTCTGCTTGGACCTACCTCTTTCAGGCAAGAAAAACCAAAAGACAGCCCCCTACCAAGCCAGCTGCCTCTCAGTCTCCCTCTAGTCGGCCCTTTCAAGATAGAGGAGGCCCCGACAATGTGAGATTGCCTTGCCCCCCCCCCCCCTTTCCACCCGGCTCTCCCACTGCCTCCCTTTCTGGAAAGCCATCACCACGTACAGATGGATTCTGGCTATTATCCAAAAAGGATACTTCCTCTCCTGGAAAGAGAGGCCACCCTTAAGGGGTGTCCCCTTCCCCCAATAAATCAAAGATCTCTTCCCACAGGTCCTGACGGACGACCTGAGCTTGGGCAATATAGAACCTGTAACCCAGGATAGGAAGGAAAGGGTTTCTTCTCAAGACTATTCCTGGTCCCCAAAAAAGGATGGATCATGGAGACACATTCTAGACCTGTCCTTAAACCTGTTCTTAAAAGTGCCCAGCTTAATGTCACTTCCAAATTTACTCCTCATACTGGCCAAGGCTTATAGGTGTGTGCTAGGCAAATAGTCTTGGAGACTTTACAAGCCTAGCACATAGGATTACCCTGTCATCGTGCCACCCGACCTTAGTTCCTAGTGCCTCTGTTGAGTAGAGCCACTGGAGTGATCCCCGCGGTGAATTTTCTATTTCTCATCCACTCATCAAGATTTCTCTTGAAGAGGGCTAGTGAGGTGCTCTGCTTGACATGTATGGGAAGTCTATTCCGTAGCATGGGCAGCCTCTGGGTTATGAACCTGTCCCTCCAGCATGTTCTGTTGATTGTGGTGATGAGGTTAAGGTCTCTGGAGTGTGTGGTGCGGAGGGATTGGGATTTCTTTAGATGTAGCATTTCTAACAGAGCTGGGTCAGACATGGCTTTGTAAGTCAAGCAAGAGATCACCTCTTAAGTAGGCGATATGAGACAGAATAGCTGGAGTTTTTTGAGTCTGTCCATATAGCACAAGTGTTTAAGGCCTAGGATTCTCTGTGAGGTACTTTTGCGGCCTCTCCAGTTGTTCCAGGTGTCTGAGGTACATGCCAAATGGGGAATTGTACTTTGTGATTGGCCTAATGAGGGAAGAGTAGAGGGAGACAATGATCCTTTTCTTCCTGGGTGCAAAACCCTTAGTAATTAGATGTGCCACATAGGACTTTCTGACCACAATGGCAACGTGGTGGTCAAAAGAGAGGTTGCTGTCAACCTGTGTTCCCAGGTCTCTTATAACCCTTTGTGTTCAATGGACTACCGTCAATGCAGTAATTCAAGGGAACCGGGTTTTTCCCATGGGGGATGACGCATTTTTTGGCATTGAGCTTAAGGCCGTGGTTCTGACACCAGCCGGTGTCATTGGTGCCTTTCTCTAAGGTGTCAACATCACTTGGGGAGTTAATAGCTGCCAACTTGCAGTCGTCTGCAAACTGTCAGCCAGAGTCCCTTCATGTTAGCCTGGACTTCAGAGAAGTAGATACCAAACAGGAGAGGACCCAGGACTGAACCCTGTGGGACTCCACTCGAGACTGGGCGGCAGTCTGACTTTGAGTCAGCTACTGTCACACTATGGGTTCTATCTGTGTGCCATTTTGCAACCCAGCTAGTGATATAGAGGTTGATGCGTAGCTTAGTGAGTTTTTCTATGATTCCTGAGTGGGGAATGGTATAAAAAGCCTTGGCCAGGTAAATGTAGGTTGTGTGGAACCACCTTGCCTTCATCCACATCTCTTGTGACAGACTCAAAGATGTCGACCCAAGTTGAGCATGATCTACCCTTCACAAAACCAAACTGTGTAGGATCCAGAGTTTGTAGATTCTTTATATCCTTGTTTATTAGGTCCACGATGATGCATTCCATGACTTTGCATATCAGACTAGCAAGGCTAATGGGGAGATAATTCCCGGGGTCTGTAGTTGCTCCTCCTTTGTGGAGAGGGATAACTGTAGCAGTGTGCCATTCAGTAGGGACAAAGCCTGAGGTGAGGCTGTTTGAACAGGGGGCACAGGTGAAGTGCCAGTTCACTCTGTAGTTCATGTAGAACACAGCCAGGGATATTGTCAGGTCCCATAGAAGTTGTATTCTTTGCCTTGGACGGTGCTGTTTTAACCTGGGCAGCAGTAATACTGGGTGCCTGGCAAAATCTACTGGTATTGTGATTGGTTCTTTGGGAGGGGTAAAGTTAGCACTGAATCTGTTGGCTTGGTATAGGAGGTACCATTGTGCAGTAGCTCAGAGGAAATCTGGGCATTGCCTTGGAGATTCTTTACATAACTGTAGAAGGCCTTGTGATTTGTCTTTACTATCTCCTTTAATTCTGTTTTCATAGCTAGCTTTAGAGGATTTGATGAGGGATCTCAACCTTTTGTTGAGGCTAAGGGAGTTTTTCCAGTCTTGGGACTTCACCTTATTCCGCATCAGTTTCCTCCTCCTGTTGTAGAGCTTATGGCAGGGGACCACCAGATTGGCTTCCTTTTTTTTGAGGAGAGCTTCTTGGTTCTAGTGGGTATGGTGAGATCCATGCATTTGTGTAAGTGTTCGTACAGTGCATTGGCATATGATTTGACAGTCATGCATCTATTCTCCATTTGCATGGGTGCCATGAAGTTAGCCACCTCTGTTTTTAGGAGCCCAACGTTAGCTTTGGAGAAGTTTTTCATGGTGGTTACCTGGGGGGGGTACTCTCCCACACCAAGAATACTGCAACATTGGAATAGGACATAGAATAGTTGTGCAAAATCTTACCATAACCATAGATGTCCTTCTCTTCCATGTTGCAGTATTGCTTCCCACCCACCCGACCCCCCTTGATGTCCTTCAAGGATGCATCTGCAGTCCTAACATGTGGGTTGTCCTGCCTCAGGCAGCCCTTCGGTCGGCCGGATTCCAAAGTCTGGGTCTGGCCTCGGCTGATGTCGCACTTCACCCGACGTCATAGCTGCTGTTTATTGGGTATAAAGGTATCAGCCGACGCCATTTTCCCCAGTCTTTCTTGCCGCGTGGTGCCCGAAGCAGAAGCTGTTCGCAAGTGCCGGTCGGTCAGATCCAGAGATTTCTACTACCGAAGACTTCTAAAAAGTTAAGTACCCCGTTGGGGACTCTTTCTTGCCTCAGCCGATGTCAAAGTAAATAATTGTTTAACTTGTGGGAAACAAATACCTCATAAGGATTTCCACTCTTACTGCCTTCCTTACTTAGGCCCAGACCACGACGTATCAGCTTGTCTAGCCTGTGCTTCCTTCAACCGACGGACACTTAGACGTCGGTCGGAGTTTGCAGAGGAGTTTTTTGGTCCCGCTTTTGCATACAAAATGCCGTCGGAGACTCCGACTACACAATTAGCTAAAAAGCGTAAGGAAAAGGACCGACATTCGCGGCCCGCGGTTTCGGCTGAAACCACGGTTAGGCCAACCACGAGTGTCTCTGTTTCGGCTGATACAGAGTCCCCGGTTCTTCCTTCGGCCGAAAGCATGCCTCCGATAGCCGAGCCCTCACAGAGCATGGCTGAATCTGCTACTGAATTTACTGCTACAGTAGCAGGCACCCAGGATTTGTCAGACACTATTCCTTTAGACATATCTACCCCTGCATGTGGGGTGCTAGACCCCCTGCTTCTATGTCCATCAAGGCTTTTGCCAGGGCTAAAGCAGCTAAATCTTCTAAGGCCTTACCTGCTAAAACTCCCTCACATAGGCCTGCCTCTAGTTCCCAAATACTCAGCCTGGCTGAGGATCTCATTTCTTTGATCAGGGGATCCCAACCTCACCCAGACAGGGCCTCTCAGCCCCCTCCAGATAAGAGGCCTAGGACTGAACCCCCTGAACCTGTCTCTACAGACTATTCCTCGAATGACTCAGACATTTCAGACCCTCAGGAAGGCCCATATTCTCCTTATGAGGATTCTGATGCAGAAGACTCCATTCCTTCTGCTTCTCCTCCTGAAGAATTTTCCTTTGGGGAAACCTTGCATGCTATGAGGGAACACTTCCAATTGCAGGGCCAGGATTTTTCAGATTCAAGGAAAAGGCTAAGGACTTTTTTACACTTACCACAGCATAGGCCTTTAGCCATTCCTCCAGTACTAACAGTTGTTGATGATGCATATATTGATGCCTGTACTGCCCCTGATTCTCTTCCTCCGGCCCCTGCCAAGCCTGACAGATATTACAGGGTCCCGGACACACACTACCATTTGTATAAGGCTCCTGTTGCAGACCCTGAAACCATTTCACAGGGCCCTAAAGGTGTGGCAGCTGCCTCTGCCAAAACCCTCTTCCCTCTGAAAGGGAATCTAGAGCATTAGAGAGATGGGGTAAAAGGTTTATACTTCTGCTACTCTTTCGGCCAGGGCCTTAAACTGTCAATTCCACATGATTCAGTACCAGGAATTTTTGTTAGACCAGCTAAATAAAAAAACGTCTTCTCCTGAACCTATAGACCGCAAGTCCCTTCAGGATTTGGTACATAACTCTCAGCAGGTCAGTAACCATTTCTTAAAATGTGGCTATGATGCACTGGAGGCTTCCTTTAGATCAGCTATGACTGGAACAGTGATTCGAAGGCATGCCTGGTTAAAAGAACAATCCTTACCAGACCATGTTGAGTCAAAACTCCTAGATGCTCCCATGGAGAAACAAAGTTTGTTTGGCTCCCCATGCACAGGAGGTTCTAAAGAAGGTGGAAGAAAAAGCAAAATCTGTCCAAACTGTCAAGGATTTCTTACGGGTCCAACCTCCGAGGTTTAGCAGAAATTGGCCTTCGAAGAATTGGTCCTTTCCAGACAACTCCAGAGCACAGAGAGGCAGAAATAGATGCCCAAGAGGCAGAGGTCAATCTGGCGGTGCCTACAGGGGACGTCAGTGGCAACCTACCAACCAGAGAAGTACTGCCACAGATTCAACTACAACCACTTCCACAGGGCAGACACAATGACTTGGCTCTGGTTCCGCCTACCAGGGAACAACTGGAAGCACCCTTGGGCGGAAAGCTAGGCTTATTTTCCGACAACTGGCATTACATTACAGGAGACAAATGGACTTTATAAACAATAGACAAGGGCTACAGGTTTCACTTCCACACTCTACCAAAAAAGAGAGGAATGCCGAACCTACCACCAAGCCAAAAAACAGACGCTCTAAGACAAATCAACAACTTACTAAGGATGAGAGCTATAGAAAAGGTACCACCTATGGAACAAGGCCAAGGATTTTACTCCAGGCTTTTCCTTGTACCAAGAAAAGAAAATCAATGGAGACCTATTCTCGACTTGTCCGCACTGAACACATTCCTCTTTGTTCCAAAATTCAAAATGCTGACCCTCCAGCAGCTTCTTCCCATGCTGGGCAAAGAGTCTTGGCTGGTGACTCTAGATCTCAAGGAGGCATACCTGCACGTCCCTATACGACCAGATTGCAGAAGACACCTCAGATTTCTTGCAGGATCAGAGCATTATCAATTCTCAGCATTGCCCTTTGGCTTATCTACTGCGCCCAGAGTATTCACGAAATGCCTGGCATCAGTAATTGCTCATTGCAGGCTTCTGGGAATTCAAATTTACCCATACCTGGACGACTGCCTAATACAAGCGGACAACAAGACAAAATTAACAAAAGATTTGGAAAATGTCATACAACTGTTGCAAGCCTTGGGTTACACAGTCAACATGCAAAAGTCAAGACTAGTACCATCCCAAAGGATAACATTCTTGGGTGCAGAACTGGATACATCAACTCAGATGGCTTTTCTCACAGAAGAAAAACAAAAGCAACTACCAGTCTACTTCATGACATTAACAACACAAACTCAGCTTACTGCAAGGAAAGTCCTGCAGGCCCTGGGTTACATGGCATCCTGCATAATATTGATTCCGCATGCCAGGCTGCATATGAGAAAGTTACAATGGTACCTAAGGAATGTATGGTCTCAACACAAGAACAGTCTAGAAGCCCAGATTCCAATAATTCCATGCCTGAACCAAAAATTCCTGTGGTGGGCTCAGGCCTGTCAGTTGAACAGAGGATTGCCTTTCCACAAACCTCATCCAAGCCAGACCATCACCACGGACGCCTCAGACCTAGGCTGGGGGGCACACATGGTGGACAAGTGTATACAAGGCTTATGGACCCAAGACCAGCTGAATCTACACATAAATCTAAAGGAGATGCTGGCAGTGAAACATGCGATCCAGGCATTCAGACCACTCCTTCAACAGGGTCATCTGCTGATAAGGCCGGACAATACCACAGTCATGTGGTACATCAACAAACAGGGAGGTACACACTCATATCCTCTATGCCGGATGGCAATGGACCTGTGGAATGTGGCCCTGAATCTCAACATTCAACTTCAGGCCAGATTTGTACCAGGAAAAGAAAATTCTCTAGCAGACACCTTAAGCAAAACTACCACGGATGCTCACGAATGGATGCTGCATCCAGATATCTTCAAAGCCATAACAAAGAAATGGGGACTACCAGAGATAGACCTGTTCGCCTCCCCACCCAACCACCAATTGAAGAAATTCTGCACAAGAACATACCACCCACTTGCTTGGAGGGTGGACTCCCTTTCCTTCAGCTGGAAAAACCTGACAGCATATGCATTTCCACCTTTTCCTTTGATGTACAAAGTTCTACTGAAGATCAGAGAGGATCAGCCAAGGGTAATCCTGATGGCTCCAGATTGGCCGAGGCAGCATTGGTACCCGCTACTGAGAAGCATGTCTCGGACACACGCATGGCCTCTACCTCTATGTCCCTTACTTCTAACACAGAACAACTACAAGATCCTACATCCAAACTTGAAAACACTGCAGCTAGCTGCTTGGAATATTGCATAAAACCAAATAACCCAGATTTATCTCAGAGGGTTAAGGACATTATCCTGGAGGCACGCAGACCCTCCACAAGGAAAACTTATTCAGCCAAGTGGAAAAGATACCTCATTTGGAGTGCAGCAAAGGGAGAAAATGTCTCATTGGCAAACATAGCACACATCCTGGAATATTTAGCAGAACTGTTCCACAATGGCCTGTCTTACTCCTCCATTAAGATTCATGCATCAGCAATTTCAGCAGAATACAACATGGATCCTCCTGTCTTCTCTCATCCCCTACTCAGGCAGTTCTTGAGAGGAATCAAAAATGTAAAACCTCCAAGGAAACCACCTTTACCTACATGGGATCTCAACTTTGTGCTGGAAAAGTTAACACTTCCCCCCTTTGAACCAGCAGCAACAGCGGAATTACAGTTCTTGTCTTGGAAAACTGCTTTCCTGCTAGCAATCACTTCAGCAAGAAGGGTATCTGAGTTACAGGCATTAATGGCAGTACAACCCTTCCTTATCTTCCATCAGGATAGTCTCTCTGAGAACTAACCCTACCTTTATGCCAAAAGTGGTCTCCAGAGTATCATTGAACCAAGCGATTAATTTACCTACATTCTTCCCCAACCCACAGAACAGGGGGGAAAGACTGCTACATACCTTGGATGTGCACAGACAATTACGCTACTATCTGGACAGAACTAAGATCAGCAGAAAAACTGACCAGCTTCTGGTAGCATATGCAACAGGAATGCAAGGAAAAGCAATTTCAAAACAGACAATCTCAAAATGGATAGGAAATTGCATTCGATTTTGTTACTCTTTTCATGGAAAGACAACTCCTGAAAATATCAGACCTCATTCCACAAGAGCTACAGCCACCACTACAGCTTTCCTACAAGGAGTGGCTACCAAAGACATTTTAGAAGCTGCTACTTGGAGCTCCGTGCATACATTTGCCAAGCATTATAATCTTCCCTTATACTCTAGATCCCGAGCAGGTTTTGCAACTGCTGTTTTGCAAGGGATCTTAACTACACCATCTTTATCTTAGTGCCTCCTCCCCCAGTTTGGCTATGGTATTCTACCCACATGTTAGGACTGCAGATGCATCCTTGAAGGACATAGTACAGATGTTCTTCATTCCACATTGCTGCAGTCCTAACCATTGGGTAGTCCGCTGTCCAGTCGGCCCGAATACCAAAGTATATGGCTGACGTCGGTCAAGGCGCATTAGACTGATGTCAGGACGTCAGGGTACTAATGCGCATGACCGACGTCATATCCTCAGTCTTTTTTTGCCGCATGGTCCGATGCAGAAGCAGTTTTGCGAGTGCAGGTTGGCGTTCTGAAATTTTCTGAAGTCGGAGTTTCAGACCGAATCAAAGTTGGCTAAGTACCCGTTGGGAACATTTTGGTTTTTCTTGCCTCAGTATTTAAACGGATGTCAGAAAAAGTGAATAACTGTATTTCTTGTGGGAAACAGATACCTCATAGGGATTGTCATACTTTGTGTATACCTTGCTTAGGGCCTGAGCACGACGTTGTTGGATGCCGCTCTTGTGCTAGATTTAACAAACGCACTATTAAGAGAAGGTTAGACTGTGCCAGGTTAGTGTTTGGGAAGCGTTGTAACTATAAAATGCCGTTGGATGCTCCGACGCTTCATCCAAAAGCGCAAGGACAAAGCAGCTAAGCCTAGAGTTGAAGAACCGGCAGTCCCGGACGCCGGTTCTTTAGAAGGCTCAGTGGAGCCAGAGGTTTTGCCAGGAGTTTCTTTGGAGTCTCAGGCAGAGACTTTACTGTTACAGGATGTGCCCTCTCAGGAGGTAGGCCAGGCTGAGGGGCTTCTCAGGTAGCTGTTCTTCCCTCTATTCCTAAGGTGGTTAGAGCCTCTCCTTCTGTTTCCAAGACTTCTTTGAGGGTAGGCCAAGTTTAGCTTCAGTGGGGTTTCTCCTAGCACTTCAGGTTCTGTGCCTAAGAAACATATGCTTAAAATGGCAGAGGATTTGATTACTATGATTAGAGGTTCTATGCCCCCTCCTGATAAGAGGCCTAGGGTGGAGCCTGAGTTTGAGAGTTTTGAACAGTGTTCTGAGGCTTCTGAGTCTTCGGGTGAAGACTTGCAGGAGTTTCCTCCTTATTCTGATTCTGATGTGGATGATTCCACTCCTTCAGCTTCTCCTCCTGAGGATTTCTCATTTTCAGAGACTCTGCATTCCATGAGGGAGCATTTTAAATGGGAAGGCCAAGATTTCTCTGATTCCAGGAAGAGGCTTAGGGAATTCTTGTTTTTACCCCAGCATAGGCCCTTAGCTATACCTCCTGTGTTGAATGTGGTGGAAGATGTTTTGCAGAGGCTTCCTGAACCCTGATTCTTTGCCTCCTGCCCCTGTTAAACCTGATAGGTACTATAGGGTGCCTGAAGCTCATAAGTATCTTTTAAGAGTCCTAGGGCAGACCCGAAACTGTTTCTCAGGGGCCTAAAGGTGTTAAGGCCTCTGTTGTTAAAAATCCTGTTCCCACTGATAGAGGCAAGGGCTTTGGATAGATGGGGAAAGAAAGTGTATACTTCTTCCACTTTAGCCATGAGGGCTTGAATTGTCAGTTTCACATGCTAAAATATCAAAATTATCTCCTTACACAATTGAAATCTAAGGTGGATGCTCTGGCGGAAGGTATTGAATGTAAAGAGTTGCATGATTTAGTTCATGTGTCTGAACAAGTGGGTAAGCATTCTTTGCAATGTGGTTTTGATGCTGTGCAGGCCTCCTCGAGGGTGGCTGCCACTAGTTCTGTTCTTCGCAGGCACGCCTGGTTGAGGGATCAGAATTTAGCTGAGCATGTTAAGACAAGGATTTTAGATGCTCCTTTACAGTCTGATGTGTTGTTTGGTTCGCCTGTGGAAGCAGTTTTAAAGAAAATGGAGGACAAGGCTAAGTCTATGCAGACTGTTAAAGATTTTTTGCAGGTGCAACCTCCAAAGTTTAGCAGAAATTGGCCTACTAAGGGATGGACATATCCTGCTTATGATTCCCAGTCTAGGGGTAGGTCTAGACGGGGTAGGGGCAGAGCTCAAGGTTCTTTTAGGCCTAGAACTGGGAGTTCTCCTGCTCAGACTTCTGGTGAGGGCAGGGGTCAGTCCTTTCGTAAACAGACCCAATGATCTGCCTTTTCAGCTGCCAGTACATTCTCGTCTGGCAGCTCCTTTGGGAGGAAGGCTGTCTCTTTTCAAAGAAAATTGGGATTTAATTACTCAAGACAAATGGGTTTTGGATATCATTCACCACGGTTACAGGTTTTATTTCCATACCTTGCCCCCTTTCAAAGGCATGCCAGACGTTCCTCCTCCACAAAGAAAAGAGGCTCACAAGCAAATTTCTCTGTTACTCCAAATAGGGGCCATTCAGCCAGTCCCTGTACCAGAAAGAGGCCTAGGATTTTATTCTCGCCTGTTCCTAGTACCAAAGAAGGGGAACACGTGGAGACCAATTTTGGATTTATCTATCCTCAACACTTATCTGGACATTCCCAAGTTCAAAATGTTGACGTTACAACAGCTTTTACCTCTGCTGGGCAAAGATCACTGGATGGTAACTTTAGATCTCAAGGAAGCTTACCTTCATGTGCCTATAAGACTAAGTTGCAGAAAGTATCTGCGTTTTGAGCTGGAAATTCTCATTATCAGTTCTCTGCATTGCCCTTTGGCTTATCTACTGCCCAGAGTATTCACAAAAGTTCTGGCTCCAGTGATAGCTTACTTCAGGCTAAAAGGAATTCAAATCTATCCTTACTTGGACGACTGCCTGATTCTGGCTCAAGAAAAGGAAGACCTTCTACAGCATTTGGAATATGTCATAGCAGTGCTAAGATGCCTAGGGTATTCTGTGAACGAAATAAAGTCCAGTCTAGTACCCTCTCAAGACATGTGCTTTCTGGGTGTGAGACTGAATACAGCAGCCCAGATGGCCTTTTAACCCCGGACAAACAAAAGAATCTTCCCAGTTATTTCCACCAACTAACTCTTCAGTGCCGGCTGACTGCAAGGACAGTCCTTCAAGCCTTAGGGTTCATGGCATCTTGTATTCTGGTGCTTCCCAATGCCAAACTGCATATGAGGAAGCTGCAATGGTATCTCAAAATGTATGGACACAGCACTGCCAGGATTTGGACACTGTCATTCAAATAATACCTTGCATCCCAAAAGAATTTTTGTGGTGGGCTCAGGAATGTCACCTAAACAAGGGACTCTCTGTGACCCGGCCAGAGGCAAGTCAGATTTTAACGACAGATGCCTCGGACATTGCTTGGGGAGCTCATCTAAATGGAAAGTGGATACAAGACAAGTGGCCTGCCAGACTACTGCATCTACATATCAACATGAAGGAGATGTTAGCAGTCCAGTTTGCATTAATGGCTTTCAAGGAGTTGCTGCTTCCAGGGCAGGTGTTGATTCTAACAGACAACACAACTGTCATGTGGTACATCAAGAAAGAAGGGGGAACACATTCTTATCCTCTATGCAGGCAAGCAATGATTTTATGGGAGACTGCGCTCAGCTTGCAACTAACTCTTCAGGCAAGGTTTCTGCCAGGAGCACAGAACTCCTTAGCAGATGTGTTAAGCAGACAAATCATGGATCCCCACGAGTGGAGACTGGATCTTCATGTATTTCAGAAATTGACAGTGTCATGGGGAACTCCAGACATAGATCTGTTCGCTTCTCCACTAAACCACCAGCTGCCAAAGTTTTGCACAAAGGGGTTTCATCACACAGCTTGGAAAGTGGATGCTCTTTCTTTCAGTTGGAAAAATCTTCATGTGTATGCCTTTCCACCTCTGCCTCTTCTCCCAAAGGTGCTCCTAAAGGTCAGACAAGACAAGCCAAGGATGATTTTAATAGCTCCAGATTGGCCTCGCAACACTGGTACCCACTACTAAGGAGTCTGGTAAGGAAGCCTCCATGGCCTTTACCTTTGATTCCACACCTGTTATCTCAGAAGGACGGTCACCTGCTCAATGTCAAACTTCACTCTCTTCATCTAACAGCCTGGCATATTCTGTTTTGAAACACAGCAGGTCTCAACTTCCTCAACAAGTTTTAAATGTGATTATGGAAGCCAGAAGACCTAGTACAAGGAAAGTGTACGAGAAAAATGGAAGAGATTTTTATTTTGGAGTGCAGCAAAGAATTTGGAGATTACTGAGCCTAATTTGAGTGTGGCTCTTCAATATCTTACTGAGTTATTGGACAAAGGTTTGTCCTTCTCTTCCATTAAGATTCATGCTGCAGCAATTTCAGCTCACTATGATTGTGACCCACCATTGTTTTCATCCTTTGTTCAAGCAGTTTCTTAGAGGGCAAAGAATATAAGACCCCCTCAGAGAGCTCCTACTCCTGCTTGGGATCTCAATTTTGTGTTGGAAAAACTTACTCTACAACCTTTTGAGCCTGCGGCTACTGCTGAATTGAAATACTTGTCATGGAAGACTGCTTTTTGTTGGCTATTACTTCTGCAAGAAGGGTTTCTGAGTTGCAGGCCCTTATGGCAGTAGAGCCCTTTTGATTTTCCATAAGGATAGGGTATCATTACGCACTAATCCTTCCTTTATGCCTAAGGTGGTTTCTAGTGTGGCTTTAAACCAAACTATTCATTTGCCTACTTTCTATGCAGATCCCCAAAATAAGGGAAAAGATTTTGCACACTTTGGATGTACATAGGCAGTTACGTTATTATTTAAGCAGGACTAAGGATTTCAGGCAGTCTCAGCAGTTGTTTGTTTCTTTTGCTTTGAGTTCTCAGGGCAAGCCTGTGTCTAAGCAAACTATTTCTAAGTGGATTGGGTTTTGCATTTCATTTTGTTATTCCCATCATGGCAAGGAGATTCCAGCTGGGATTAGGCCTCATTCCACTAGGGCTACTGCCACTTCTACAGCATTTCTAAGGGGTGGCAACTAAGGATATTTTGGAGGCAGCTACTTGGAGTTCAGTGCATACTTTCTCTAAGCATTACCACCTTCCCCTCTACTCTAAATCTAGGGCTGGTTTTGCCACAGCTATTTTGCAAGGCATGTTGACAGCTCCTGCTTCCTTATGATTTGCCAGCCTCCCTTACCTCTGCTTTGGGATTCTACCCAATGGTTAGGACTGCAGCAATGTGGAATGAAGAACATAGTACAGTTTTGTACCTACCATAAATGTAGATGTTCGAGGATCCACATTGCTGCAGTCCAATTTACCCTCCCTCCTTCCCCTCTGTGTTTAGGGGTGGTGGTGTGGGTGAGGCTATATTCTTGTAAATTTGTATATATTGTATATATGTTTGGTGCAGGGTTTTTTGGTGTTTTTGGTTTAGGCCTTGTCTTTTTAGGGTCTTCTGACATCTGGGGCAAGAAAAGACTGAGGATATGACGTCGGTCATGCGCATTAGTACCCTGACGTCCTGACATCAGTCTAATGCGCCTTGACCGACGTCAGCCATATACTTTGGTATTCGGGCCGACTGGACAGCTGACTACCCAATGGTTAGGACTGCAGCAATGTGGATCCTCGAACATCTACATTTATGGTAGGTACAAAACTGTACTTTTTGTACCCACCATAAATGTAGATGTCCGATAGGTATGCATCTGCAGTCAGGATTACCCACCCTCCTTCCCCTCTGTGGTATTCCTAGGGTATTTACCCCTCTTTTAGCTAGCTGGGGGAATCTATTATGGTGTATTTGTTTGTATATATAGATATATATAGATATATATATATAGATATATATATATATATATATATATATATATATATATATATATTGTTTGCTCTCTACTGTTTGGAATTATCTGGGGCAAGAAACACTGAGGAAAATGGCGTCGGCTGATGCCTTTATACCCAATAAACAGCAGCTATGACGTCGGGTGAAGTGCGACATCAGCCGAGGCCAGACCCAGACTTTGGAATCCGGCCGACCGAAGGGCTGCCTGAGGCAGGACAACCCACATGTTAGGACTGCAGATGCATACCTATCGGACATCTACATTTATGGTAGGTACAAAACTGTACTTTCTCTCTCTCTCTCTCAAGCACTCATATCCTCAAGTCTTTTGGGGTCTGCACCCTACCCTGTGACCTCTTTGACCCTATGACTGACATTACTGGCTACTCTTCCTGCTGGAAATTCAAGTTCTGAAGTCTGTGCGTGTAGACGTCACATTTAAAGTCCCTGGTTTATGGCCCTCCATGTGACATCCCATGCAACTACAACAGCCAAGTTGAAGCTTTTGTTTAGGAGCCGATGTACAGGTCACCTGAGATGTAAAATCCCCCGCACCCAGAATACTGCAACATGGAAGAGAAGGGCATATATGGTTAAGATTTTATACAACTTTTCTTTGCTGCAGATGGATTCTCTTAAACATTATGCTGGTCTTCCTGTTTTGTCTGCCTTGTTGGTTGCATTTTCCAGTGCTTCCTAGGCTCAAGACTCTCTGCCCCTTGCTCCCAAGAAATCTAATGGATTCTGTAGGGTACCTGAGGACTGTACATTTTTGTACAAATGTCCTTTTGCTGACCCCTTGGTGTCTATTTTCTGACAGACCCTCTCAGTTGCTTCCTTCTCCCAAGTTACTGCCCTCTGATAGATAGCAGGACCATGGAAAGGCTAGGCGGGAAGGTTTACACTTCTGCTACCTTGGCTTTTAGGGCAGTTGATTATCAGAATCCTATGTCCTGGTACTTGTTGGCTGTCTTATCCCAGGTTGCCAGGTTATTTCTGATCTTCAGAACTGAGGGTAAAACGTCTGCTCTTTCTCTGCTAGGGACTTCTTCCTATGTGGCTTGTCATTCCATCAAGTGTAGTTATGATGCAGTAGGTGCTTCCTCTAGGGCTGCTGCTTTTTTGAGTCAGTGATTAGGTATTCTTGGCTTAGACTTCAACTTTTGCCTGATGGTATTAAAGCTAAGTTCACAGATGCCCCTCTTGATAATAAACACTTGTTTAGTGAAACTGCTGCAGCTGTATTCAAGTCCCTTCAGGGTAAGGGCAAGGCTTTACAGGAACTTAAACATGTTTGCTTCTCCTGTGGCTAAATTTCAGAGCAACTACCCCAATAAGTCAGCCTTATTTTGCAGGCAGTCTGTCCCTCTTCCTAAGGGTAGAAAGGGTGGCAAGCAGACTCCTCCTGCCAAGACTACTTAGACTTCTGTACCTCAGAAGTCTCCTTTTCCAGATAAACCAGGTGCTGTCCGACTATCCTATTCTTCCCAGCCACTTTATTCTCTACGTCTCTTCCTGTTTGGCCACAGATTACTCAGGATTCCTGGGTCCTGTCCGTTATTCACCAGGGGTATTTCATGATATGAAAATCCTTACTCCTTTTATGGGTATTCCTCAGCCCCCTCAAACACCTGTCCTCCTTTCCAGAGGTGCTTTGGGACCTTTTGACTCTGGGTACTATTCAAAAGGTGCCTGTGTCCCAAAGTGGAGGGAGTTTTACTCCTGGATGTTTCTAGTGCCCAGAAAAGAGGGTACTTACAGACCAGTTTATAGACCCCTCTCATCTAAACACTTTTCTGAATGTGCCATCCTTTTGAATGTTGTCCCTTCAGACTTTGTTTCCTCTCTTGCTTTCTCAGGCTTGTATTGTGCCTCTGGATCTCAAGGATGCTTATCTCCATATTCCAATCCATCCCCTTTTCAGGAAATTTGTAACATTTCTCTGTTGCTTCCTTGCATTTTCAGTTCTCTGCTTTGCCCTTTGGCCTTTCTACTGCCCCAAGGGTATTCACCAAATGCCTTACACCTGTGATTGCTTTTAGCAGGATTCGGATCATCCAAGTATTTTTTTACATGTATGACCGGTTTCAGACATCCTGTCCAGATATCCCGTTGCAAAATCTTCATTTTGCCATTTCCCTTCTGCAAAGCCTTAAGTTCACAAACTTCAAAGTCTTTTCTGACTCCTCCTCAGGATCATGTTTTTCTGGGGTACAAGATTCAGACTGCGCCTATGCTGGCATCCCTGCCTCCTCCCAAGGCCGTGACACACGATTCCTTCTTTCAAACTCTGCTTCCCCTGGCCTGTATTACAGCCAGAGAGTTTGAGAGGTCTGGGATTATTGGCATCCACCATCCCTATGCTTCCTCTGGTCAGTTGACAGGTAGTTCCTGTAGTCTTTCCCTCCACTACCTCTTGTTCCAAGAGTTGTCCTAAAGACCCAAGAAGGGAAAGACAGGGAAAAAAAACCCTCTTACTAGTGATTACCTTTTGGCCAAGACTGCATTGGTGATTCATTTTTCTAGTCCGGGGCAAGTACTACGGGTCTATATTATATGAACGAAAGTTCATAATATTAAATGCTTTAAAGAGTGAAAATACCGGACCTCAAACTCCTTATTGTGGGGGGGGGGCTGCACCCCCCTCAAATATATATATACCAACTCCGAGATCACACTACAGTGATGAAAGGGCAAATATTCTGACTTTCACTGTACTGCGATCCCACAGGAAGCACTTCGAGGTCCGGCATTTTCGCTCTTCAGAGCATTCGATATGAAATTTCATTCATATAATATAGACCCAGTTCTACAGACTACCGCACCAAATGGATCTCGTCACAACAGTAATGGTTCCTATTTCACTCTAGACTGTAATCTGTAAACCTAACTTTATGAATAAGAGTTCTAATCCTTACAGGCACCTTTTTTTCTGTGGATAAGGTGTTCCAAGAAGCTAGAAGACCCACCACTCAAAAATCTTATTGCTAAATGGAAGAGATTGTCTTATTGATGCTGAAGGAATGGACATGACCCCAACCAGTCAGAGGTACCGTTCATTCTGCAATGTCTGTGTGAGCTCTTGCATACAGTTCTGGCCTAATGTTCCATCAAAGCCCATCTGTCAGCCATCTCTGCTTGCTTACCTTTCACTTCGCAACTTTTGTCCAGATCTGAGGTTGTTATTCCTTAAAGGGGTCCTGCATCTTAGACCATCTCGAAAGATGTTTAATCCCTGTTTGGAACCTCAACTTTGTTTGAAAAGCTTACCTTAGCTCCTTTTGAACTGGCAACATTAACAAATCTCAAGTTCTCCACTTGGAAAGTTGACCTGCTCCTGGCAGTCACTTAAGCTAGGTGAGCTTCAGAGATTGAGGCAGTCGTAGCCATTCTTCCCGTTCTTATTTTTCAGAAAGACAGGGTGACCCTAAAGACTAGTCCTTCCTTCATGCCTAAAGTAGCGAATGAGCGCCATCTCTAATCAGGCCATAAACAGACCTTCCTTTCTTTGGGGTGGAGGGGGTATTGCATTTTCTGGACAGTCAAGACAGTTACAATTTTATTTGGACAAAATAAAATCCATTCATAAATCTGAGCAACAGTGTGTTTCTTTCAGGGATTCTAAACTGAACCATCCGGTATCAATGCAAACCATTGCAAGCTAGATCTCTAATGCCAGCTTCTTTATGCTCTACATGGCAGGTCCTTGCCCTCATGTCCTCAAGCTTGCTCTACCAGAGCAGTAGCAGCCTCTGAAGCTTTTTACAAAGTAGTAGGTCTGTAACTAGAGGCTACCACCTGGTCATATGTACAAGCTTTCACTAAACAGTTTAGAGCTGCTTTTGCTGGGTCAGACCTACTTGGCCTCTTGGACAGTTCTTCCGCCTTTCAACAGTCCACCCTTACTTTCCCTTTGACTCTGGGAGCTGCCCATGTTTAAGAATACTGCAACAGTGATTTCAGTCAGGACATAGTATAGTTGTGTAAGAACTTAACCATAACAGTAAATGTCTTGATGTTCACGGTTGGAATATTCTTTCCCACCCTCCTTCCCCCTGTATATTTTATTTTCTCCGTACTGTTTCTCCTTCAGTTAAGACGCCCTAGAACTGGAGTTTCTTACTTCATACTGTCCCCCTCGTAACTAACCATTTTCTCTCTCAGTAGATATTCATGACACTGGCTTGGAGATGTTTTGAGGAGTATCGCTGATGTCTGTGTATATACCATTACACTTGGGAGCTGAAGTCACACATCTGGTTTATGATGATGGGAAGTTACAGCTTTGGCACCCTGGCTGGATGACAACTGTGATAACCTATGTTAAGATGCTTCAGAAGTGATCAGTAGAACATCTACTGTTACAGTAAGTACTTGCACAACTGTATGCTATTTGTGTAAAGGAAATGGACCATTTCTTTCCTTTCTGGACCTTTACAGCTTAGTGCATCTGCTGTTTGGATTCCAAATTGTGAACTTTAAAGCGTTGTGCGTCTGTTGCAGCATGTCTGGGGGACTACAACAGGAGGCTTCTCCCTTTCATTCAATTCTTATAACACGGTGCAAAGCATTACTATTTAGACTTTCGTCAGTGCCCAAAATATTTGCAAAGGTGTTTCCTGTAAAGATTCAGCCACAGTAGTAAAGGCAGATTCCTCTGCATAGATGGATGGCCTGTAATGGTCACATCTATGGATATCTTTTCATTAGGTGCTACCATCATTGCCAGTCCTGCCGATGACTGTAAACTGGGAGAAGTTCTGTCAGAATGATCATACTACCTTTATAGGTTTGAGTTGGATGCACTCCACTTATCGTCATTTTCTGCCATTTGACAGAGACCAGGAAGTTAATTTTGCTTCCTGGTTAGGACTGCATTGCATAGTCTGCACTTGATCCCCTCTATGCTTTTTGGGATTGATGAGTTTTTTTGCACCTCAAGATGCACGTATTCAGTGGATAGTGATGTATCCGATTACAGTCACCATGTGCTTGCAGGTATGCTGGAGTGAGGCTCTGTGAATGGGTCATTGCATTATTTAACCAAATGTTTGCTTTCCTTACACAGTGTGTTGCTTTGGTAAAGTGGAGAGTCCATGTCGACTTCCAAACAGTCGTTCTTGGGCAAGTTGGTTTTGAAATTAAACACTCCAGAGACCAGCCTTTCACAATGCATTCTTCATCTTACTGATGGCATGCATCATTGCAGATTTGAAGCACCTAAAGTAATTCTGTTATAATTTTGGTGACCCAATATGTGATTCAGGGTGTTACGTCCTTTGTAGTACAGAAAACTGTCTCACAATTGAGGTTGTCTGTTCCTGTTGGAGTAAAGTTTAGGTTCTGGTATAGATAATCTGATTCTCTTAATTTCATTTGCTGAAGGTTTCAGAAGTAATTGAAGCTGCCAAGAAGCCTTTCATTTAATCTTCTTCATCCACATAGAAAATGGTGCATTTTGTATGTTGTACCAGCTTAATTCAGTATGTTTTAAAAGTTATCCTGATGGTCTCATCTGTAGTTTGTTCGGTCTACCAGCAATGGTTCATGTATTAGGTATTTGTCCATTATGACATTTTGGTCATTCAGAGGAAACTTCAGTTTTGGTGTAGACATTTCCACTGATGATTTTCTCAGTTGTCCCTGAACTGGTCCCTTTGTTTCCATTTTCTTTGGCAAGGAAAAAAGGCAAGAATACAGAGATTCCCATTCTGGGTGTGCAGTGTAATTTGTTTTACTAAATGTACACAAGTTTATGAAGATAGACAAGTTATTGGTCCACTTCACTGTAATTAGGAAAGGTCCTGCAGTTTCCAAAACACACACTACATGGATTGTCAACTGCGTCATCTTTTACCTTTGCAGGTTTTTACTATGCTTCCAGTCTATGACACCATTAAGGAGCCTATCTCAAATTTCCAATTGTGTCCTAGCACTCTGGTTGAGTGACTTGCTCAAGGTCACTCAAATAGATGAAAATGGAAATTCAAACCCTATCCCCTTGTCACAGGAAGCAGTTAACAAATCAGAGCTTTTAGGCCTCTGCACCGACTGCCAGACAGATGATGAACCTGCAATTTGAAACTGCTGTCGAAAGCTTCTCCAGATGGGGATCATCTTATGCATGCTTCAGTGTTTCCATTACCTACAGCACTACTGCAGCCACTGTTTTATCTGGTGCATGTCTTTACCAAACAGTCTTGACAGCACCTCTAGAATCGCACCTTTAAACTATGCCTGATTTTGACTCAAATTTCAGCTCTATCCCTCTTTAATCATCCTCAGAATTTTTGACTTAAGAGAAACTTAATGAATTACACTTGACATTTCCTTTACTTCAGAAAATGTATACTCACATTCTTATTCTGTCAATGTCTCAAGTTATTTAAGAATTCCTGATTGTCCATGATTCTTTCTGGACTTATCCCCAGTTCTGCTGAGATTTATCTCTGATTTGTTGAGAATAATGTTTGGAAGGTTGGGTTTCCTGTGCTATCTGTGTACTTCATGGCATGGTCTTTGAACCTGGTCTTGGTTTCGACAGATGTGCTCTTGCAGCGTCAGGTGATGGGTCACAGTCTTTTTCCATCTGTGTTTTAATAGGAGGTAGCTCATTAGTCTTAGCATGCCACATGGAATGCTGGAGAGGATGTGTCCAGCTCATAATGCCAGTTAGAGGGTTTCCTCACAAATCATAGAGTAAGAGCACATCTGTTCTGTTCTGTTATGCTGTAGAGGAAAATAAAACGTGAAGCAGATTTTTCTCTTTATGGATATCCCCCCCCCCCCCCCAGTGTTATGTAAAGGGCACATGGAGAACTGCATACATGTCTTCATGAAGTTTCCTTGAAGAGGTATGTAGGAAGAGTCTTGCCTTGATGGTAGGAGATGTTCATATAAAGGTTACCCTGTTGATAGAGAAGCTTTTGGATTTAGTGTAATGGTAGGAATGCAAACATGACTAAATATTGTGTGCTGTATGCTGCAGGTTTGCCCTTTTCTGGATATTGCAAGTCAATAAGGCTTTTTACTGTTCTGAAGTAACACCATTGTTGTGAAAGTCTTCAAATTGAATATTTGAAGTATCTGTTCAGTGGAGACTGTACTTTTGCTTACTTTGCAAGCTAGCCATCTATGAAGAAGCAGGAATCTGGCTTTAGGCAGCCATTCTAATATAATGGATATGAAATTCAGATTCTCATTTAAGGCTCTTGATTACATTTACTGAGTATTTGTGACTGCCAGCCTTGCATTTGTCTGCCCATGGTTTGTTCGGTTTGGGAAGAAGTTAATGCTTTTAAAGCTAAAAACATTTCTGCGATGTACAGTGCAAGACTGAGATTTTCCATGCACTAGTTAATCTTTCCATTGTGAAAAACTGTATAGCATGCACATTTATTATACAGCAGCTATGTTAGGTGTGGCACAAGTTTGATATTGCTTTGCTTCATGAAAGAAAGTTCACAGGAAAACTCTTAAGGTGTGGGGTAAAGTACGTAATACACGAGTGGTGTACCCTTTACACCATCATTCCACCTAACTGCAATTAATCATGAATATTTGTATTGGTTAAGTAAGTTAACATTGTTTTTCAGAGTAATTTTACCTGCAGGTTAAGTGGGGCTTGTTCCATAGCTGCTAGAAGTTGAGAAGTGAAACGTTAAACCTTAGCACAACAAGTTCATACCTAAGCTTCATGCTGCATCACTTGCATCCTTTGGTTTACAGTAATGGCTCCAGTAATCTTCTGTTTTTCAGCTGTGTACTTAATGGCTTCTTGAAAGGTGCGTCTTGAGTTAGGTGTGTGTTGTAAAATATCCAGATAGTATGACACTTCAGTCTTGTGTTGTCTCTTGTCCTTATCCAGCATTAAAAAAAGTTCCTTTAATACAGGCTGTACTGTTTAAGTCCCACCATTACACCAAGTGGTGACTGGCATGCTTTTTTCATTAACTGTAATAAAGTAAGCTGTTCATGGAGTTTAATTTTGTTATTGCAAGACTGTTTGGCAAATTCAGAAACCATGCTTTGTGTTGTATACCTTTTAAAGTAGAAGTATTTTTTTCCATTTTAACATGTTAGTGTTTTCCTTTGGAACTCTTCATTTAACTGACTGGATTTGTTTTATTCTGTCTAGCCCTTAATACATTTGCACTTAATGCTTACAGGCCATTTCTCATAGTTCATAACATCTTCGTGCTTGTGATTCAAGAAATAGTTCCACCTCCACTTGTTTCAGTGCTTAGTTTTTGTTAGGTTGCCTTTCGAGTGTCTGTATGCATTGAGGTCATCTTCAGCACTTGTGTATCTGTGTATGTAGATATATATATATATATATATATATATATATATATATATATATATATATATATATATATAAAATACACACATTCAAATTAAGTGATTTTTTTCAGATGCTTGAACAAAAGTTCATAGTGGATCTTTTTTTTATTTTATTTTTTATTTATTTATTTTAACTACCTGTAATTCTTGCATTTTCCGTTCTGCCATTTCCATCTCTAGTTCTTTCTCTGTGCCATAAGTCTGGACACCAATACAAGGTGAAAGTCTGAGTTGTGTACCTTTCCAAATGTATGTTGCTGCGACTGTAACACTTAAAAGAAAAGACTGTCCAGGAATACCTAGTGCAAGGTATATGCAAGGTAATGGTTAGATATCATCAAAGAGCTTGGAGTAAGAATAGACCAGGGCCTGCCCCGGCTTTGCTTTTAGAAGTGGAGCCTGATCATCTCTGCCTGCCATCATGCATTCTGTTTTTTCTAAGACCTGGATTTTTATGATACGAAACCTAGATCTTCTGTGTAAGAAGCTGCATCTTAATCTGACCTGGAATAATTGTGTTCAAAGACTGCCCTTTCTGGAAATCAGTTTGCCAATACTCTGGAAAGAGAGACCTCAAAAGACTGAAATTTTGTTGGAATAGTGTCGTGCATTAACAATGGAGGGAGATGCAAGAATAATTTGAACCTTCCAGAACCACCGTGTGAGTTTCTGCCACCACTGTTTTTTAATAGCTTACTTAGTCTTATAAGCCATGGCTTATTGTGTGGACAGAATACCCTTCTGGGAGGAATTCTTTGTTGGCCCAACAACCTGTAAACCACCTCATCCGCATCTTTTGGCACTTCAGACAGTTTAATCATGCAAGTGATTTCACCCGTAAGCATACAGTTATGGGTAAGAATGTCCAAATGCCCTGGTCACATGTAGCTGTGTGAAATCTTTCTTCGGTGTCTGGTTGACTTTTGATTTTATGAACTTGACAGGGATGATGCACGCAGAGGCATATATGGTTGCATCTGTCAGGCTTCCCTTCTAAAGTCCAGCAAGATTCTTCACATCCCCTGTCTGTTGTGTATAGATTAAACAAGTTGTGTGATTGGTAAAAGAGAGATGGTAAGAGATTGTCCCATAGCCTAGGTAAAATAAAGCCAGTATTTCTCACTTGCACACTACTCTTGAACAGCCCGACTTCAATAGAAATGTGCCAGTTTTTCAGTGTTTGCTTCTGCTTGCAATTTCTGGCCAGCTTCCTTGTTTTGTGAAGTGATGAAGGGTTTTGCCATTCATACACAGGCATATGAAGTATCTTAATTGACCAGTGGTATCTTCTGTATTCATAGCTTACGCTTACTAAAAATTTTTAGCCAGACTTTTAAAACAGTCTTATCTTCAAAGGAGAAACTTCACTGGTTGACTGTACATGTTGCCTGAAAACTCACGGACACTAATTAGTATGTAGCGTATATACTAGAATTCTAGAAAATGGACATGCCCAATACGAGTTTGAAACAAATCCCAGAATAGTATTAAGAAAATGTATGCTTGGGTTAAGAAGTTTTATAAGAAGGTAAGCCTCCCATTTCCAGTAATTGTTTCATTAGTTTCATTGGCTATGCAAGTTAGCAATTTTCAGAATCTGTGGTTACAGAGCCATGAGAAAAGGAGCATTTGAGTTTTGTAAAAGATTTGTGTTACAGGTTGAACATGAGAACCTCAGGATAGTGCCCATAGTAAGGACAGTTGTGCTTCTCCAGAGATTTTCTGATCCCACTAGGCAGATGCCATATACAGGTGAGAATGTAAAGGTTTGAATTTTAAAACGAAGCCAAGTCTTTACTTTCCTGATAGTTTAGTCAGTTTTTGATTATTACAAATAGAAGTTAGTTTTTGGAGAACTTTATCTTAGTAGAGGGACCAGTCTCCATTTTTGTGATTTTTCTGCATTGTATTTTAACATTGATTCTCAACTGTGTGAGGTTGAGACCACCACTGCCCTTTATTCGTTGCTTCTGTCTTAACATTGAATAGTAATACTTGGCTATGTACAGGTATACATTTGTCCTTGTTTTCTAGTCTTTGGGAGAGGTGACTGTAACAGAAGATTGTAATTGTTTTTTCCCCATCTTGAGTTTATCAGCTACTTTTGCATCAGTTTTTGAGAACTAGTGCAGGTTTCATGCCTTGCTGTTATCAACCAGCATCATAAAGAAGGGTGGAGTGAATGGGACATTTCCCCATATGCCAACTTATAGGGATACCAAGTACTCAAAAGTGATAGTTTGCAAGCTGATTATTTACAGTTTGAAGTGTTAATGTTTTTGTTGTAATTTTACAAAAGCCAGTTTGGTAAACAGTTTACAAGTGGTCTTTAAGAGATCAATTAATGACCGCTTGTAATCTGTCAAGTTGCTGTATTTTTAAAACACTGACAGTGGGTAAAGTTGCATCTTTAAAAACAAGTTGGATATTGTACAAACTGTGTGGGATCATGTATAGAGTCAGAGGGTGCTAAATGGATGTTACCCAGAGCATTGAGTTATTTTGCTAACTTCCTTGTTTGGTTATGCTGTTGCCCACTTTTTTTTTTTTTTAATACCACATGAAACTGAAGGAGGAGGAGTCAAAGAAGCCTGCAAAAGACCTGGAATGTATAAATCGACCTGTTCATATCAGAATCTGGGTTGAGTGCTACCAATTAGATTTTTTAATTTTTTTTAATAACTAAGTGGTTATTTTCAAAAATCATAGTTCTCCATACCAACTCTAGTGCTGCCAAAATGGTGAGGTGGACTTCAGCATTTATTGGTTCCTGTGTTGGTTATCCCCATGATCATGCCTGATCAAGGGTGTTCAGCAAAGGATGAATTGGGCACGAAGTGTTTTCTTAAAAATTAGGTCCCTTTATAGTTCGATCCGTTTTGACTTCTGTCTTATTGCATCTTTCCATCAGTTTAAACACATTTGTAAAGAAGGGCTTCAGTTTAGCACAGGTAACAGAGTTAAATTACTTCTGTTGGACTAGTGTCAGCCTGTAGATAAAACACAGGGCTATAAACCTTTGCAGGTATTGTAAAGGTTCATAAGATGAGGGGGTGAGCTCATGTCCTACCTTGGAAAGCAGGATTTTTCTGCAAGGCAGCTTCACTCTGTTAATTCTGTTTGGAATTTTCTTTGTTTTAACGCACTCCATCTGAAATTAGTCTTTGTTAAAACATTTTTATCAGGGCTTTGTTTGCCATTGGGAAATCTGCTTTACAGGAAAAAAGGTATGGGAAAATTTTAATTCCATAAGGATCACTGCTACAGTATTCATTTCCCGTGTAAATTAGCAGCAGATGGATGTCTACCCTTCCATCCCAGCTTCAGAGATTACAAATGTCCTTGGCAGGGAAATGAGCTCCTCCTCCAGCGCAAGACATGAGTTCAGTACACTGAAATGGTGAGTAGCCAGTGACATTTTTTTAAGGCTTGAAGTGACTTGGTCATAAGTTCATTTGTTGGTACCATCCAAGAGTCCTCCAGAGAATAAATGCCCGGTTTTAAAATAATTTTGAATTTTGTTAGCTTTATTGTTCATTTTCTTGCAGGCAGTTTTTCCTTACCCCCGTGGTATGCTTTGGTTCATAGGTTTACAGGGAATACCGCTTTGAAGGGCCATCTTTTAAGCTTTGCCAATAACCAAGAGGTCAGAGTCAAACCCTGTATTTTGTTTGAAGTAAAAACCTAAACTGTTATGCCAAATCCACACCTAAAGAGTAGCTTTTTTAAAAAAAAACTCTGACTTTAAGGCATTCAAAGTGCAGCCAGTGGTTTTACAAAGCATCAAACTCTGGTTTTCAAGACCAACACTTTACTGCCTTAGCTGTAAAGTCAAGGGGAAAAAATTTTGTAACAAATGTTTGTGGAAGACTGATTCTCTGTTAAAGACTTCTTGCTTGTACTGTTTTTCTTGGAAGACTGCTTGGTCTCCTTTTGCACTCGTATACTGCTTTCAACAAGGGCACTTGATTGGGCTTGTAATCTCTCCATTTATTCTTTCATACTCTGGAAGCTGTTAGCCATCCATTGTCCAGTGGGCAAGCCCTTTTAGTGGCCAGAAATGCAAAATTTCTGTGGGGAGAAAGTGCAGGCATAGGTTGGTGGAAAAGCTAAAATATTTAAAAGTTGAAGCAAGAGACCAAAGTGACTCTACCGTAAGAGCACCGATTTTGAGCCTAGTCAGTTCTGATCTCAGTGTTACACATCTTCCCAGGAGCAGCTGTCCCAGCATGATAGTCTAGATGGTAGTTTGAAGTTTTTTGAAGGGCCAGTTTTCAGGCAGAGGATATCCTGCTCAGGAGCAGCACCAGCTTAGATTCTGTAAGAAGTGGTTAGTTTGCACACCTTACATGCACTTCTCTCAGCCTGTACTCCATTTGGGCTACAAAAGGTTAGAGGGAAAAATTCTGATCACATTGCACATAGCTGGGTAATCTGAGTGCCCAATAATATTGTCCATGACTTCCCAGATATCGGGGAAAGACCACACCCACGTTTTGGATTCAGACTTTGATGAGAAGTACAGTAATATAAGTAAACATGTCCTATTCATTTGTTGCAGTATTCATACATGAGGGAGTTGCCTGCCAAGGCAACCGTACATCTGCCAGTGTATCAGCCTTTTACTACCTTAAGATGCGTGGTACGTCTTGACTGCCATTATCAGATGTCAGCTGTAAAAGACATGCATGTGCACCATCCTCAGAACTTCTTTGCTGCCAGTCAGATCGCTAGTCTCGGACATAGATATGTTGCTGGAATTGCTTACTTCTGTAAAGGTAAGTACCCCTTTGGGGAAAGCTTTTTTGTCTCTTACTGCTGCCTTGTTTTTGATTGAGGTTAATGTCCTCTAGGAAAGGGAAGTGCGACTATGGAAGACAGATTCCACATAAGGATAGTCATTCCCAGTGCCTCTTCTCTCAGGCCCCAACATGACCATAAAAATTGCTCAATCTGTCAGTCTTTTTGTGCCTAAGACCCACTGAAGTCTGCTGTTGTCCCCAGCTATTTACTTAGAAAATCAACACCTTATGCTTTTAGCTAACAGCACGATGGAAAGTTCCTTGGAGCCAACAGTAGAGCTTGTCAATCGTAAGGCCAAAAAACAAAGGCCTGAAGCCAAAGCTACACCTCTCGATACAGACATCTGTCCCAAAGCACATGAGAGCTCTGAGATGCGCTCGGCCACAGAACCAGATGCACAAGCCAAGCCCACCTTGCAGGTTGCCTTGGTACCAGATGTATGCATGTCCTGAGAGGCAGCACAGACGTAGACTTCTGATGTCAGGGTGAACCTGGGCTTGTGTCCAAAGGCCCCAGGGGAATTGCCCAAATTGTGATTTGAGAGTATGTTAACTCAGACTTGGTTGAATGTAAAGCTATCTCCGGCTCTCCTTTGCATCACATGGATACCCCTGCAAAGAAGAAACAAAGAACTAAACGTCTCTCCACATCCAGACCCACAAAGAATGGCAGAATTTCACGCAAGGACTTTTTAAGGCCTTTGTGGCACCTGAGGCCTCCCTCAGGTCGGCCAGCTTCCCTTACTGCTTGGCCTACCTCCCCTCAGAAGAGACCTAGGCCTCAAGCTACCTCAGAGGAATACTCGTCATCCGAAGAGTGTGATTCTCTGGATTATTCATCCAAAATCCCCACACCCTTAGACTACACTTCCCCTGAAGAAGATTCGAATGGAACAGAATCTACTATGGAGGAAATTTCCTTTAGGGAAACCATTTCTGAGATGCAAGATCACTTTAAATGGGATAGTACAGAGATGTCTGAGGTCCAAAAACATTATTATGGTCTCCAAGTACAGTCCCCTAGTCCTGCCATTACTCCTGTTCCAGCCTTTCTGGATGCCTTTGCATCCACTTCCACTCATCCTCTCTCAGCCTCAAGCTCCAGAAAACCCAGACAGGTACTACAAAGTACCCAAGAACTGAAGTTTCCTTAAGACCCCTGTGGCAGACCCCTCTGTGACCTCAGTAGCCTCTGATAAGGCCTCTAAGTTGTTACCTTCTACTTCCCTCCTACCCTCGGACAAGGATAGTAGACAGTTGGAGAGACTGGGCAAGAAAGTTTATACCTCAGCCACCTTAGCTTTCAGAGCACTAAACTACCAGACCCATATGACAAAGTAAAATTTGGAAATCCTGTCTGATTTCTAAGCTAGTATCCAATATGCCAGACTCAGAGCAAAGCTTTGGTATCCTCTTAATACTATTTCCTCTCATGTAGCCAGCCATTTGATTAAATGCAGCTGTGATGCTGTAGAATCCACTTCATGAGCTGCAGCGTCTTTATGTGCCCTAAGAAGTTTTGCCTGGCTAGTGCTTCGGCCCCTCCCTGAGGACATTAAAGCAAAACTAATGGATGGCCCCCTTGGACACTTTCACTCTTTTTGGCAAACCCTCAGCAGAATTCAGATCTCTGCAAGAAAAAGGCAGAGAGCTAAAAGACAAACACATTTTCATCTCCCCTATACCTAAATTCCACAGGAAATACCCTGCAAAACAGGTCTTTATACACAGCTAATCCCAACCCCACCAAACAAAGCCCCAAATAAGGTCCAGGAAAACTTGCCAGTTCTCTACTTCCTCCCAGCTCATTAAGCAGCTCTTTCCTTATAGGACGGGCTCTTTGTCATGACTCCTCAAGCAATCTTCTCTCCCTGTGCCTTGCCCTTCTCCCATCCTGGGAACTCATCAGTCAAGACTCCTTGGGTCCTCAGTATTATAAAAAGGAGCTACTTTATGATCTGGCACACTGCCCCCCTTCAGGGGTATCCCCTAACCACCAAAACAACAGGAACCTCTTTCCCCCAGTTCTGCAAAACCCACTAGAACAGGTCACAATTCAACCTATGCCCCCAGCTCAAGAGGGAAAGGGTTTTTATTCACGCCTGTTCCTAGTTCCCAGGAAGGTCTTTCCTTAGAGACCCATCCTAGACCTCTCCTATCAACGATTTTCCAATTGTTCCCTCCTTCGAAATGCTTACTCTCCAAATACTGTTCTCCCTCATCCTCGCTCAGGCATTCCTAGCATCTGTAACATTAATGGTGCTTACTTCCATATTCCCATATACCCCAGATACAGGAAATTTCTGTGTTTTTCTGTAGTAACCTTGCATTTTCAATTCTCTGCTTTGCCTTTTGGACTTTCCACTGCCCCGAGAGTCTTCACAGAATGCCTGCCACTGGTGGTTGCCTTTTGCAGACTCCATGGCATCCAAATCTTCCCCTACTTAGACTGCCTTTTGATTCAAGCCAAAACACAGGAATTAACCAGAGACCTCCAGTCAACAGTAGCCATCTTACAAAGCCCTGAGTTTCTCTATAAACTTCAAAAAAATCTCCTTTCATACCATCCCAAGACCGTGTCTTTTTGAGGTGCAGATTTCAAACCCAAGGATATGGTGGTGTCTCTTCGACCCACCAAGGCCCAGGAGATTTCTACCATTTTCTCAGAAATTCTATCCATCTCCACTCTGCAAGACCATTTTTGCAAATCTTAGGGTTGATGGCCTGTACCATTCCTATGCTTCCTCTAGCAAGGTTCCATATGAGGAAATTCCAATGGTTGCTAAAGTCAGTGTGGTTTCAACATGCTCACCCACTAGAATTCCAAGTACCACTTCTACCCTGCCTCAATGAGCAGCTCCACTGGATAACACATCTGTCTATAAATCGAGGTCTCCCCATTCATCCACTGTCCCCAACTCAAGTACTGTGTACAGATGCATTGATTACAGGCTAGGGAGCAGCCCTGGACCCATCACACAGTCCAAGGCCAGTGGACCTCCTCTCAGAGGAGAAACCACATAAATGTAAGGGAAATTAAGGCATTAATTATTGCCCTTCAGTCTGTGCAATCCATTCTGAGACCAGGAAGGCTATGCATCCACACAGACATTGACTGTCCTGTGGTATATCAACAAATGGGGGGGGGGGGGGGCAAGATCCTACCTCCTTTGCAGACTAGCCTTACGGCCTGGCATCTAGCCTGCCTACTACAAATCTCTTCAGGCAGTTTACATCTCTCCCAATCAAAATATGGTGGCAGATGCATTGAGCAGATCCAGAACACAGGCCCATGAACGGATGCTTCACAGGGATTTGTTCCTGAACATTTTGGCCAGTGGAGTATTCCACAATTGTATTTGTTTTCTTCCCCACTGAACAAACAGCTTCCAAAGTTTTGTGCCAGAAAACCTCATCCTCAGGCATGGAAAGTGGACACCCTGTCAGTTTCTTGAAGGGGAAATTCTTTTATGCATCCCCCTTCCACTCATTCTGAAAGTCTTGCTGAAAATTCAGCAGCACCAGCAAGAATCTTGCTGGTGAGTCCCTGTTGGCCAAGACAGCATTGGTTCCCCTTTCATCTAGCCAAGGGCAATCGCCACAAGTTCTGAGTGGACCTACTCATAAAGAACAAGGGCTCGCTCACTCCACCCACAGAGACCCTCCAACTGACCCTGTGGGTGATACAACACCGATTCGTTTCAGACCCCTTTATTCTGTGGACATGCTACAAGTCCTGTGGGAGGTCAGGAAACTGAATACCAGAAAATCTTGCCTCTCAAAATGGAAGAGCTTTCCGCTTTGCTGTCGTACCAGAAACCAGGACCCACTTGCAGCGGATCCCCCTATGGTTCTGTCTTCTGTATGAATTGCTTTATGCAGGCTTAGCTTATTCCTCCGTAAAAGTACATCTGTCAGCTGTCTCTACTTGTCTGCCACTTTCACCACCCTAGCCACCAGATTTGAGTCCAAACAATTCCTTTAAAGGTGTCCTCCACATTGGACCTCCCAGGAGACCTGTCGCTTCACCCTGGAACAACTTTGTGCTAGGGAAACTGACTCCGGCAACTTTTGAGCCAGCCTCTTCTAGTTCCCCCCAAAACTGTACTTGGAAAACTGTCGCCCTGGTGGTTATTACCTCTGCCAGGCGGTTATTGGAATTACAAGCCATTATGGCCTCTCCTTCCCTTCAACAAAGACAGGGCTTCCCTTCGTACCAACCCCTCCTTCATAAAAAAGGTAGTTAATGAATTCTTCTTAAACCAGGCTATTCATCTGCCCACCTTTTTTCCCTCTCCCCAGAACAATAGTGACAGGATCCTACACACTCTTGAGGTACACAGACAACTCTGGTTTTACCTATACCACACCAAATCCTTAAGAAAATAAGACCAACTGTTTGTGTCATTTCGCTCCAGGGCTCTGGGATTGCCTGTGTCCAAACAGTCTCCAACTGAATATCCAAATCCATTGCCTTTTGCTATATCCACCATGGTAAAGCGGTTAGAGACCCAGTCAAAGTTCACTCTACAAGGTCAACATCTTCTCGGGGGGGGGGGGGGGGGGGCATTCCTCAAAAGGCTAGACACCAACTCTATCTCAGAAGCAGCTACTTAGACATTTCACTAAACATCATAAGCTGGGTTCCGTATCCAAATCCAGGGCAGGGTTCACCAGGGCTATTCTCCATGGCTTCCCGGAGAGTTCCTCTGCCACTTCCTCCTCCCTTTCTGCATCAGCTTTTGTATTCTTCATGTAAGAGTACTGCAACAGATGAATAGAAGGACATAAATTGTGTAAGAACTTACCATAATGGTGATGTCCTTCTCTTCCCTGTTGCAGTATTCTGTCCCTCCCTCCGTCCCCCCATTTCTTGCCATTCTTGAATACATTGATCCTCTTTCCCTTAGACTCTCGCTCCACTTGGAGCTTCAGTTCTGAGGGTGGTGTGCACATATGTCTTTTATGGCTGACATCTAAGGTAGTAATTGGATATACTGGCCGACGTTGGATCATCACCTTGGCAAGCAAATCCCTCATGTAAGAATACTGCAACAGAGAAGGATATCTATTGATGCCCTATTCCAGTGTTGCAGTATTTTACATGTGGGTTTACCCCCCCTTCCTTTGCATGCGCCCGGCCAGTATTCCAAAGTTTCAGTCCCTCAGTGGTGCTTGGGACATCTGATGTGGCTTGGCGAACGTGGCTCATAAGTGACGTCCGTACGCACCAGTCCTCAGAACTACTCCGCCGCCAGTCGTATGCCAGGTGTTCCTGCTCCTTGCTGACATCTGATTTGAAAATCAGATAGCTACCCCATGGGAGAACCTTTCAGTCCTTCATTTTTTGATTATATTGCTTGTTCATTTCCAGAAAGGGCAAGTGTGGCAGGCAGATTCCCCACAAAGAAACTCACGATCAGTGCTTTTTTGCTTGGGTAAAGAACACCATCACAAGAACTGTCCTGCTTTCATCCCCAAAACCCTATATAGCCGCTTGCATGCTCTAAACTTATTTAGAGATTCAATGGTTGAAACAACTAGCGTTTGGGATGGAGGGTTCTTCCAACGTTCCTTTAGAACTGCCAAAGAAGGCGGCCAAACCCATGTGCCCTACAACTACTGCTGCACCTCTACGGTCCCTCAGCCTGTGGCTGGCATTGGCCTGGCAGAGGAAGCTGATCCCGCCACAAAGGATAAAGCAGGTACCTCTGAGGAAGCCGCACAATCCTGTGTGGTCAAGTCCATAGAAACATTACCGACGTCTTGTCTGATGCCGGGGGGGGGGGGCAGCACTTTCTGTAGGCCCGTATGATCGACTGCTCCAATACAGTCTCCTGACTCAAGGGCTTCTCCTACTCTGACGCCAGCTAGGCCCCTCAAAAAGAAACTGAAAACAAAGCATATCTCTTCCCCTTTTGAAAGCATGCCTGACTGGCAGGCTTTCAGCCAAAGCTTGTTCAATGCCTTTATGGCCCTACGGCCTACATCTGCAGGTAGTGCTAGCATTGCCCCTCCACTGGAGTCCTAGGCCTCAAACCTCAGACCCTGCTAGGAGATGAGAGGAGGATTTTTCTGATTCTTCCTCTGAAGACTGTCTCTTACACCTCCCAGATCACGTATCCCTTGTGGTACAGTTCCCCAGAAGAAGAATCTGTAGACCCTGAATCCCCAGCTGAGGATTTGACTTTTGGGGAAGCAATATATAAGATGAAAGACCACTTTAAGTGGGTATCCCATGAAATGATTGAGGTTCAAAAAAGGTACTATGACCTCATTCAGATGGACTCCCCAAGTCCTTCTGCTGTACCCTCCATTCCTACCTGCTTTTCTGGATCCCTTCACCTCGGCATCCTTAAACCCAGATTCACAACCACCTGCCCCATGCAGACCTGCCGGAATCAGACAAGTACCTCAAGTGTCCTCCAGCAGACCCAGCCACTCTCTCCATATCCACAGCTAAGGCTTCCAAACTCCTGCCTACAACCACCATACTTCCTGCTGACACAGATAGCAACACCATGTAGCATCTGGGAAAGAACATTTACACTTCTACACTGTCCTTTAGGGCAACTAATTACCAGGCGCACATGGCCCCAAGTATATCTTATCCCTCCTAGAAAAAGTCACCAAGGAGTTTGCTGATATTCCAGACTGCGCAGCCAGAGCATCACTCTCTTCCCTCCTGGCCCTTACTGCTCAGGTGATCAGGCACTCAGTGCAGTTATGATGTGGCTGAAGCCTCAGCTAGGTCAGCTGCATCACCTTCTGCCTTAAGGAGATATTCATTGATGTTCATCGTGTTACCCTGCTGCAGTCATCACACTAGGGTTATACTGCCGTCAGGCGGTCCCGCAGTCGGCCCGAATTCCAAAGTCTTACTCTGGCGTCTGTTGCTGTCACTTCTTCCGTGGCATCAGTGCGCCAGGGGTATACAAGAGGCATCAGACGCCATTTTCTTCAGTCTTTCTTGCCGCGCTGTGCCCGAAGCAGAAGCAGTTCGCACGTGCCGGTCGGCACCTGAGATTTTCGAATCTAATTTCAGTCCGAAGTCTTCAATAAAGCTAAGTACCCCATTGGGGAACCTTTTCTTGCCTCAGTCCGATGTCAGAAAAAGTTAACAATTGCATTTCTTGTGGGAAGCAAATACCTCATAAGGACTTCCATTCTTATTGTATTCCTTGCCTAGGCCCAGACCACGACGTCACAGGTTGTCGGTTTTGTGCTAGGTTTAATAAGCAAACTATCAAACGCCGTTTTGACTTTGCACAACATTACTTTGGTAGGAAATTTAATTGTATCATGCCGTTGGAGCAGCCGACGACCGGCATGCATAAAAAACGCAAGGATAAGGACAGGCAGCCTAGGAACAAGCCAGACTCCGAGGCCTCTGCTGGGCCTGTCGCCGTTTCTCCGGTTTTCAGTGAGGCGCCTACACAGCCCCTGACGACCGCAGATTTGGAACCTCAGACAGCTTCGGATTCTCAAGCGGAGTGTACTAGGCTGTCGCAGCCATCTTCGTTAGGCCCTTCCGACACCGGAGCAGGAGATACCGGTGCAGTAGAAACACCTTCGGTTGCAAAAGGTGTCTTCAGACCAACTACATTCACCATTAAATCTTATGCTAAGCTTAAAACTCCATTAAAGCCAAAAAAGACTGTACATCAGTCTCCAGTTCAAGGCCCCATGCCTACGAAACAGATGCTTAAGATGGCTGAAGATTTGATTACCCTAATCAGAGGTTCCCATCCCCCTACAGATAAAAGACCAAGACAAGAGCAGGTTTATGCTTCCTCTGACCAGGTTTCAGTTCCCTCAGATTCTTCTGAGGAACAGGATTATGTTTTTCCCCCTTATGAAGACTGATGCTGAAGAGACTATTCCCTCAGCATCTCCCCCTGAAGACTACTCCTTTGGGGAAACTTTACGTACCATGAGGGAACATTTCCGCTGGGAAGGCCATGACTACTCTGATTCTAAGAAAAGGCTGAGAGAGTTCCTTTTACTACTCCAGCACAGACCACTTGCTATCCCTCCAGTTTTAGACATTGTGGATGATGTTTACTTGGAGTCTAGTCTAAATCCAGACTCTACTTCCTGCTCTTGCCAAACCAGACAGATACTACAGAGTACCTGACTCACACAAATTCCTTTATAAAAGCCCTGTGGCTGACCCAGAAACAATTTCCCAGGGTCCCAAAGGAGCTAAAGCTTCTATGGCTAAAAATCCTGTGCCCTCTGAAAGGGGTTCCAGAGCCCTAGATAGATGGGGAAAGAAGATATACACCTCAGTTACTCTGGCTATGAGAGCATTAAATTGTCAGTTTCACCTGCTGAAATATCAGCAATTCCTAATGTCTCAATTTAAAACAAAAAATAGGCACACATTCTGAACAGTCTGAATTCAAGGAAATGCAGGATCTATTGCATGCAGCTGAACAGGTGGGCAAACATACTTTACAATGTGGATTTGATTCATTGGTAGCTTCCTGTAGAGCAGCTGTTATTGGGTCTGTCATACGTAGACATGCTTGGTTAAAAGAACAAAACCCTACCTGATCATGTTAAAGCAAAGTTATTGGATGCACCTTTACAGCAGGATATTATATTTGGTGTCAAAGCAGAAGAGGTTTTAAAAAAATGGAGGATAAGGCAAAGTCTATGCAGACGGTCAATGAGTTTTTTACAGGGACAACCCCCTCGTTTCAGCAGAAATTGGCCAACAAAAAAACGGTCCTTTCCAGCTTCTGACAGATCACAGAGGGGCAAATGCAGATGCCCAAGGGGCAGAGGTCAGTCACAAAGCCCTTACAAACCTCGCCAATGGGGTGCTGCTACCCAAAAAGGAGGAAAAGACGGGCCCCAAGCTAGTAGAAGACAAACACAATGACTTAACCCCCCTCAAACTACCAAGCAAATCTCTCTTGGCAGCTCCCTTGGGAGGAAAATTGGCACTTTTTGCAGACAACTGGAGCATCATCACAAAAAGACAAATGGGTCCTAAAACATTGTTTCACAAGGATACATATTCCACTTTCATACCTTGCCAAGGTTAAAAGGAATGCCAAACCTGCCACCAAATCAATGGGCAGAGGCACAAAAACAAATTACAGCTCTTATGGGCATGAGAGCCATTCAACAGGTACCTACACAGGAGCAAGGACAAGGATTTTACTCAACTCTTTCTAGTCCCAAGAAAGGACAAAGCATGGAGACCCATTCTGGATCTTTAAATTCTGAACACCTATCTGCAAGTACCAAAATTCAAGATGCTAACACTACAGCAGCTTCTTCCCGTACTGGGCAAGAATGCTTGGCTAGTAACGTTGGACCTCAAGGAGGCATACCTGCATGTCCCTATCAGACAGAATTGCAGAAGATACCTCCGCTTCATTGCAGGTTCAACCCATTATCAATTCTCTGCACTGCCCTTTGGCTTATCTACTGCGCCCAGAGTCTTCATAAAATGCCTGGCACCAGTAATTGCATACTACAAAGAGGAATTCAAATATACCCATACCTGAACGACTGCCTTATTCAAGCAGAAAGCAAGGACATTCTTTTAAAGCATCTGGCATTTGTCAAGCACCTTCTAAGTTGCCTAGGATACATAGTACACGAAAAGAAATCAAAACTAGTGCCCTCGCAAAACATAATATTCCTGGGTGCCAGCTTGAATACAACGGCCCATGTGGCTTTTCTCATGCCAGACAAGCAACAGCTGACTCAATACTTCAAAATAATGGCAACAAAGACCCAACTCCCTGCAAGAAAAATTCTGCAGGCCTTGGGATTCATGGCATCTTGCATACTACTACCATTTGCAAAACTGCATATGAGGGAATTACAATGGTACCTGAAAAGCGTATGGACTCAGCACAGCTACGACTTGGAAACAGATACCACTCATTCCCTGCCTACAGCAGGAGTTTCTATGGTGGGCACAGGCATGTCACCTCAACAAGGATCAGCCTTTCACCTTACCCACAGCCAGGCAAACTATGACAACAGATGCATCGGACTATGCCTGGGGAGCACACATGGCAGGAAAGTGCATATAGGGCAAATGGACTACAGATCAAAGTCATCTGCATATCAATCGAAAAGAAATGCTAGCAGTACAGAATGCCCTAACAGCTTTCAAGGACCTCTTCCACCCAGGACAACTAATAATAAAGACGGACAATACCACAGTAATGTGGTACATAAACAAGCAAGGGGGGCACACATTCCTACCCTCTATGCAGGCAAGCAATGGCCTTGTGGAACACAGCACTGTCTTACCAAGTTCAACTAAAAGCACAATTCCTGCCAGGAAAGAAAAACACATTGGCAGACGACCTAAGCAGAAACATCATGGATCCCCAAGAGTGGAAACTAGATCCACAAGTCTTTGTGATAACTCAAAAATGGAGATGCCCAGAAATAGATCTGTTTGCCAACCCCCAAAACTACCAACTTCAAAAATTTTGCACAAGGACATTCCACGCACAAGCTTGGAAAGTGGACGCCCTCTCATTCAGTTGGAAAACATTAACGGTGTATTCCCTTCCTCCGCTGCCTCTTCTAGCAAAGGTACTGCTGAAAGTCAGATGAGAGAGGCCACCAATGATACTCATTGCACCAGTATCCAATTCTAAGGAACATGGCACACGGCCCACCATGGATTTTACCACAAATTCCTCACCTGCTCACCTAGCGAGACAAACAGATTCTGCACAGCCAGCTCAAGACTTTAAACCTGGCTGCATGGCAAATTACTTAACCAGACAACACCTCTATCCAAAGCTGTTATGGGTGTCATTCTGGAGGCCAGGATGCCCAGCACCAGGAAAACATTCAAATGGAAAAGATTTTGCGCCTGGAACCAGGCTAAAGGCCAAAATCCCCTTGATCCAAACATTCCTCAGATTCTACAATAGTTAACTGAGATGTTGCACAAAGGACTTTCCTTTTCATCTATTAAGATCCACGCCTCAGCAATTTCAGCTCATTACAACACAGATCCTCCTTTATTTTCACATCCACTCCTACGACAGTACCTCAGTGGGGCTAAGAACATAAGACCACCCAGGAGAGCACCAACACCTACTTGGGATCTCAACTTTGTTCTGGAAAAGCTTACACTGCCGCCCTTTGAACCAGCTTTTTCAGCCGATTTAAAATTTCTTTCATGGAAGACTGCCCTGCTAGTAGCAATAACTTCAGCTAGAAGAGTCTCAGAGCTACAGGCACTAATGGCAGTAGAGCCTTTTCTTTTTTTTCATCAAAACAGAGTCTCTCTACGAACTAGCCCTTCCTTTATGCCAAAGGTGGTATCCAGTGTGGCCCTAAACCAAACCATTCATTTGCCCACCTTTTTCCCAAATCCCCAGAACAAAGGAGAAAGACTCCTGCACTCTTTGGACATTCACAGGCAATTACGTTACTACTTGGATGAAACTAAGGCTTTCAGAAAATCTGGCCATCTCTTTGTAGCCTGTGCTGCAGGATCACAAGGAAAAGCCATCTCAAAACAGACAATTTCAAAATGGATAGGACATTGCATTCGTTTCTGCCACACGCATCATGGGAAACCGGTGCCTGCTAACATTGGGTCCCACTCCACCAGGGCTTCAGCTACATCAGCAGCCTTTCTCGGGGGGTGCCAACCAAGGATATTCTGGAAGCTGCAACTTGGAGTTCAGTGCACACCTTCAACAAACACTATCACTTACCTCTATATTCTAAGACTAGAGCTGGTTTTGCCACTGTAGTTTTGCAGGGCCTACTAGCTTCTTCTAACCCTGTTTAACTCCACCACCCATCCTTAGCTTTGGGATTCAACCCGTGTGTGATGACTGCGGCAGGGTAACACGATGAACATAGTACAGTTTTGTACCTACCATAAATGTAGATGTTCGAGTGTTCACCCTGCTGCAGTCCAGGTTACCCTTCCTCCTTCCCCTCTGAACTAGCTGGACTTAACTATACTATTCTATGCTATACAACCTCTATGGTGTATTTGCTTGTGCCTGAAGGTATTGTTTTATTTTATATGTACTTTTTTTATATATTTTGCCTACCTATTGGGGGCACCTGACATCTGGGGCAAGAAAAACTGAAGAAAATGGCGTCAGATGCCTCTTATATACCCCTGGCGCACTGATGTCAGGGAAGAAGCGACAGCAACCGACGCCAGACCAAGACTTTGGAATTTGGGCCGACTGCGGGACCGCCTGACGGCAGGATAACCCTAGTGTGATGACTGCAGCAGAGTGAGCCCGAACATCTACATTTATGGTAGGTACAGAACTGTACTTTACACTTGCAGCCCCTGCCTGACTGCTTTAGGGCAAAGCTCATTGATGCACCTCTGGATGATACAGCCTTGTTTGGTGCTAAAGTGGCTTAACTCCCAGTCCCTTCAGCAGAAAGGAAAAGAAATGCAGGACCTCAAACACCTGATTGTTTCACCTATTCCTAAGTTTCAAAGGAACTACCCTTCAGAAACCCAGTCTGTTAGAAAACAGTCTCGCCCTGCTGCCCCCTCCAGGCCCAGGAAACCTACTAGGAAGCCGCCCCTCTCTAGCTAGAGCTCCTCATTCCTCCAGCCAGAGGCCGCCCTTTTAAGATAGGGTGGGTGGGTCTATATTAAATTCTCGAAAGCAGACCATGTCGAATCTGACATTGTTGACACGAGAATAGCGAAACTGCACAAAATCGAACAAGTAAACTGAAATCTCTGTAAGGGGAGATTTACGTTTGCTTCAATGTAGTGCGGTCTCGGAGTTGGTATATTTAAGTAGCAGGGGGGGCTTGACCCCCTGCCTACACCTTTTAGTTTTTTCTTGTGTGTGAGAACATTCGATGTTTTAACAGTTCGATCACTAATAAAAGTCTACCTTTAGTGATTCGAACTGTTAAATATTCGATGTTCTAATATAGACCCTGGGTGGGTAGTGTCAGACTACCTGCCAACCTTGCCTCCCCCACCCTACCCCTGTCAGTCCATCTCTCACTGCCTCCCTGCATGTTCTCACATTCCCTCAAATAGGTCCTGTCTATCCTCCAGAACGGTTACCTCATGATCTGGATCCCCCCCCCCTCCCTGAACGAAAGAGCATTCCACAGCCCCCAACACCACAGTTATATACCTCTTGCGACCTGTGTTGCAAGCTCTGCTGACTCAAGGCACCATCGAACCAGTGCCTCCAGCCACAAAAGGAAGAGGCTTCTACTCCAGAATTTTTCTGGTCCCCAGAAAGGGTGGGCCCTGGAGACCAATACTAGACCTGTCCCATCTCAATCTATTCCTAAAGGTCTCTACCTTCAGGATGCTGATGCTACCTACCCTCTTCCCTCTGTTACTGCCCCAAAGGTTCATGGCATCCCTAAACATAAAGGATGCTTACCTCCACATCCCCATAAATCCCACATTCAGAAAATACCTGAGGTTCTTGGCAGGCACATCCCATTTTCAGTGTTCTGCCTTGCCCTTTTGGGCTTTCCCCTGCACCCAGGGTGTTCACAGAATGGCTCCAGTCATTGCCTGTTGCAGAACAAAGGGAATCCAGCTATTCCCTTACCTAGATGACATGTTGATTCAGGCAGACAATAAGGACACCCTCTTGCTGCAGATTCACCTAGTTCTAGTTCTGTTCCTCCTACAGTCTCTAGGATTCCAGATAAATTTCCCAAAATCACACCTGGAGCCCACTCAGGACATTGTCTTCCTGAGGTGCAGAATTCGAACAGACTTCGTGAAGGCCTACCTGCCACCACAAAAGGTGGAATCCCCTGACTGAGCACTTGCATTTCGTGTCTCAAGCAACAGAACTTGATAGCAAGGCTGTACCTCAGACTTCTGGGTAACATGGCAGTCACCAATACCCATGCTACCCTTAGCAAGACTGCATATGAGGAAGTTACTGTGGTACCTTCGGTCAGTCTGGATCCAACACTCCCTTCCTCTGGAGTACAGGGTTTCCCTTCTCCCTTGCTTGATGCTAGAAATTCAGTGGTGGCTGGTACAAGTGACCAGCAACCCAGATCTACCTCTTCAACCACCACTACCCACACAAGTCATGCATACAGATGCTTCAGACTTGGGCTGGGGAGCAACTGTAGGGCAAAGAAAAGTGCAGGGCCTGTGGCCAAAGCCACACAATCTAGAACACATCAATGTTTGAGAGATGAGGGCAATTCTTGCCCTACGAGCCTTCCTACCTTCCCTCCAGAATGGTCCATTGAAGATTTTCATGGGCAACACCATGGTTCTGTGGTATTTCAAACAGTGAGGGACCAAATCTTACCTCCTTTGCAGACTAGCTGTGCTGGTTTGGGGAGTGGCCACCTCACAGGGAGTTTCCCAGCAGGAGGTTTACATCCCCTCTCTTCAGAACTTCCAGGCAGACTATCTCAGCAGAGCCATCACAAGCAACCACGAATGGATGCTTCACAGGGATGTCTTCCTGGACTTGGTTTACCAGTGGGGTATACCTCAAATAGACCTGTTTGCCTCCTCCATCAACAGACAACTTCCTGGCTTCTCGCCAGGATACCAGATGCCTTTTCATTATGTTGGAAGGGGAAGTTTGTGTATCCCATTGATTCAGAAGGTCCTGCTGAAAATCCAGCTGGATAGACCAAAAATCTTGCTGGTGACTCCCTACTGGCTAGGACAGCACTGGGATTCCCCCTACTTTTTCAACTGTCCAAGGGCAGTCACCACAAGTCTACCCCCCCCCCCCTCAGTGGACCTACTCGCACAACAGAAGGGATCTCAGATACACCCACAGTGGCAGTCACTGCACCTCACCCTGTGGTTAAGATTCTGATCCCCGTCAAACACCTTTACGAGGACGTGCTCAATGTCCTGCAGGAGGCCAGGAAACAATGCAAAATCATAACTTTCAAAGTAGAAAAGGTTTCCGTATGCTGTCACAATAGACAGTTGGACCCGCTGGCAAGCGAGACCCCTATAGTCCTGTCTTACCTGTGTGAACTACTGCAGACAAGTCTGGCCTACTCTTCAGTTAAAGCTCACTTGTCTGAAATCTCTGCATGTCTTCCTCTAGATCCATCCCTAGCATCCAGACTCAGTCAAACCCTTCCTCAAGGGGGTACTCCACCTAGGACCCCCCCCCCCCCAAGGAAACCCATCCCTTCCACCTTGGGATCTTAACTGTTTTAGAAAAACTCACTCTGGTTCCTTTTGAACCAGCAGATAAAGCCTCACTAAAACGTTGCACATGGAAAAAGGTTTTATTAGTGGCCTTGACCTCACCCAGGAGGGTGTCAGAACTACAAGCTGCTATGGCTACCCCACCCTTTCTAGTTTTCTACAACTGCAGGGTTACTCTTAGAACTAACCCTTCTTTCATGCCCAAGGTTGTGAATGACCTATCCTTGAACCAGACCATATATTTACCTACATTGTCCCCCAATCCTCAGGGGAATAATGAGAATGTACTTCATTCTCTAGATGTTCACAGACAGTTCAGGTTTTTATCTACCCATAACCAAGTCCATCAGACAATCTGACCAACTGTTTGTCTCCTTCCACTCTAGAGCCCTGGAGAAGGCAGTGACCAAACTGACCATCTCGGCCTGGATCTCCAAGGTCATCACCTTCTGCTACCAACACCACAGAAAATCCCTGCAAGGTAGTGTAAAAGCAAACTCCACCAGAGCTATGGCCTCTTCAGGTGCCTTCTTTAGGGGGCTAGATATCTCTACTATCCTTGAAGCAGCTGTTTGGTCTTCAGTTCACACCTTCAAGCATTACAAACTGGACCATATTTCTAGAGCCAGAGCAGGGTTTGCCAGGGCTATCCTTCACAAATTCCTGAAGACTGCTTCCAGACCACCTCCTCATCCACAATGAACTTTGGCACTCACCCACATGTAGAATAGAAGGACATAGAAAAGTTGTGTAAAATCTTGCCATAACCATTGATGTCCTCTTCCATGTTGCAGTATTCCTTCCCTTGCTCCTTCCCCTTCTGTTAGGATATTCATGTTTCACTGTTGCAGTCATCACACTTGTGTTATCTGCCTGCAGAGGTAGCCCTCAAGAATACCAGAGTCTTGGGATTTCTGCGTCGGATACGGTCACTTCTTCCATGATGTCAGGTCATCAGGGGTCTTAAAACATGCAACCGACGCCATTACATCAGCTTTTCTTGCTGAGCGGAGCCCGAAGCAGAAGCAGTTCACAAGTGCCAGTCATCCGCCTCCGGTAATTTTTGATCTGAAGTAGTTACTTCATTTGTTCTGCAACCTGTGGGTTACGGATCCGAGCTGGCAGCTTCACACCCTAAAGGATCTGACCTCCTAGCTCCTCCCTCTACCCATAATCCCCTGCTGCCTACTGCTTTACCTCAGATCGAGTTTGCGGTGGCTGAAGACAGCTACTCGTGAAGAGCTCCTTAAGCTGGGTGAGATCGTTTAGATTTTTTTAATTGAGAGAATTGTTGAAGTGATTTTTAGGTACAGTTAGTATTATTTTCAGTCACGTAGTTACCCACTCCTAGTTATCGTGGTCGTTAGTTTCCTTTTCTCTCCCTCCCCCCTTACTGTTTGGGTGTGTGTGTGAGTTTTTCATAATGGAAAAAATGGCTTTGGGCCCTTCCGCCAAGTGCACTGTGTGGCCATAAGCTTTCCCCAGCTGATGGACACACTCAGTGTGTCTTGTGCCTGGGGGTGGCCCATTTATCAACGGCTTGCCAAATCTGTGCAGCCTTTAATCCTCGGGCAATCAGGGGACAGGAAGAACAAGCTGATCCTGGCAGGCCTTCTCCCCCAGGACTCTGCTTCTTCTTCCTCTCCCTCGAAGGGTCAGGCTACTACCGTAGCCCCGACGCCTTCAGTTCCCCCCGCTCTGCCTGGGACTCAAACTCCCTCTGTTGTGCAGAGCTCGGGGGACTCTAGTGCTCCTTTCTCCGGGGGAAAAAAGGCACAGGGAGGAAGACAGACACAAGTCTCACAAAAGGCGGGCTGAGGCTCACCCCTCAGCCCCCCCTGCTAAAACTACTAGTCCTCCCTCGAAGGTTCTCGGATCCTCCCCCTCTCGGCTCCGTTCGCCTAGTTTCTCGCCGGAGGAGTACCGGTCTCCTTCGAGGTTGTCTAGGTGGCCCTCCCGGCCCGCCTCGACTTCCTCTAGGTCTACAAGGAGCCTTACTGACGCGGACATGGATCGGATAATGCGTCGATTCCTGCAGACCCAAATGCAGGTAGGGGGGTGCTCTTGCCCCCCCCCCTCAGGGGGGGGGGTCTCAGTCCCTCTTTTTGCTCCGATCACTCCTTCTCCGACCCGGTTGAGGGTTTTGGAGTCATAGGATCCAGGTCCTTTCGGAGCCGGGGTTTCGTCGGCGCCAATAGCTCTGGCATCTTCAACACCGACGTTGCCCTCGAGCGTGTCTGATCCTAGCTCTCGGGACCGAGCATCGGATCCGTGGAGAATGGTGTACCTTCGGCTCAGGGTAGGTCGGAGCACAACTTTCTCGGATCAGACTGCTTCGGCTCCGACCCCGATCCCTGCTTCGGAGCCGAGGAGATTGCTTTCGGAGCCTGGAGAAAGTAGTTCCCCTTTGGCTTTTGAGGTATTGGAGAGCGTTCTGTCGAGGTCATCCAGATACCTGGTCGGGGCCTCGGATCCTCCCCCTTTGCATATGGGTCTATACTCCATCATCCATCCTATGGGACAGCCCGCTCAAACCCTCCAGTCAGTTCCCTTGGAGGAACAGGACCCCTTGAGCGAGCCCTCTTCGGACAGTCCCACCGAGGAGGTGCCTCGTAAATGGCAGTGTGAAAGGAGGCACTTGGACTCCCCTGAGTCCATCACCACAGACACTGATTTGGATGAAGGGGAAGGTCCCCCAAGGTCACCCCCCGAGGATGTCTCCTTTGGAGACATCATGGAAATGTTGCGTATTAGAGGGGGGTGGTCTGCCCAAAAACCTTCCTCTGACGAATCTGTGTTCCTGGAGGCGTTTGAGGCGGGCCCGTCAACCTCCTAGGTGTGTCCCCCGGCTGACCCCCTGGTGGACTTAATTACCACCCGGATGTGGAAAGAACCCGGCACCGTGGAGCCAATCCCAAGATGTCCTGACAAAGTTCTTAGCCCCCCGCAGATGGGCAGTCCTGGACTAAGGGGTCTCCTGTTGATGCCATGCTTGTGGCGGCCGCCACGCAGAAGGAGCTCGCACAGGAGAGTTCATCGGTCCATCCTCCGGATAAGGAATCTCTGGCGATGGGCCGTATTGGGAAGCAGATGTTTGCTTCAGAAACCTTTTCCATAAGGGAGCTGAACTACATGGCACGCATTATCAGGCTACAGCGAGACTTGATTAAGGAATACACTGCAGCCCCTCCAGAGTCCATGACTGTCGTGGATACGGACACATTTGCGACTCGTATGGCCACTCAAGTCCATCTCTAACACGTCCATGCGGTTACTCTCTCGCACTACGGAGGGAGCTGCTAGGGCCAGCGGAGCCGGGGTTGTCTTGCGGTGTCATGCCTGGCTCCGCCTTTACGATTTTGCAGATCCCTTCAAAGTGTCCTTCGCCAATGCGCCCTTTGACGGATCTTCGCTTTTTGGCAAGACCGTACGCGAGACGCCAGTCCAAAGCGAGAAGGATGGGAAGATGCTGTCTGCCGTCGGGGTCCGTTTCTCGACTCCCCAACGATCCTTTTCTAGGAATCAGAGGGGACAAAATAAGTTGTTGTTCCGCAAGTCTCAGCAGTCCCACCCGGCTTCGGACCCCTCGTCCTCTAGAGGCAGAGGATGACAAGGCGGACGCCGGCCCAGAGGCAGAGGGGGGTCTTGGAGTTTATTGGGGCCAAGTTGAACACACGCATCTGTCGAGCTCTGCTGACTCCGGACAGACTGAACAGCCTATCACATCAAGTTTTAGCCCTCCTTCGAAATCCGGCTCCTACGGCGGAGTTAGTCCTGAGAGCACTGGGGTCGATGGCAGCTGCCATCGGTCTCTGCATGCACGCTTCCGGATGAGGATCTTACAGTAGACTCCAAGTTCAATGGTCGTTAGTGCTTCGCCCGATCAGTTCCCCGATTTCACTGAGCAGAATCTGCAGGGACTCCCTCCTTTGGTGGTTTCGCTCACAGGAGCTGCAAAAAGGGAGACCCTTTGTAATTCCCCCACCCCAAGCCACGTTGACCACGGATGCTTCTCGCCTCGGGTGGGGGGGCATTGTTCAGGCAGAACCGTCCAAGGCACGTGGACCCCCTTGGAGACCACTTTGTATATCAATGTCCTAAAGATGAGGGCGGTGATTTTGGCATTGCAAGCTCTCCACGACCTTCTCCCTCTAGGGACTATTTCGATTCAGACAGACAACATGGCGGTAGTCTGGTACATATACAGGGAGGAACCAGGTCTTACCCCCTTTGCCAAGAAGTCATGAGAGTGTGGGAATGGGCGATATCCACCAACCGCTTTCTGATAGCAACGCACATTGGGTCGGTCCAACATTTTGGCAGACAAACTGAGTCGGGTGATTCTCACTCCGTACGAGTGGTCTCTCAATCCTTCAGTTGCGAAGCAGATCTTCCGCGCATGGGGTTGGCCTCGCTGCGATCCTTTTGCCTTTCCGGCAAACACAAAGTGCAGCGAGTACTTCGCAGTACTTCCCCCTCCAGAGGAGGCCCCAAGAGACTCTCTGGTTCATGCTTAGCCGCCCGGTCTTCTCTATGCTTACCCCCCCCCGCTTATGGTGAAATTCATTCAGAAAGCACGTCGGTTGGGGAGCAGAGTGATCCTCATAGCCCCATTCTGGCCTCGTCAGATCTAGTTCCCTTACCTACAGTCTCAGTGTTGTTCCTCCATGGATCCTGGAATCCCATTCCAGATTTGATATCGCATCCTGCGGGATTCCAAACCCTGAATCTGCTAAACCTCAAGCTGACTGCTTGGTTGATCCAGTTCCTCTGATGGCCAGGACTCCCGGTATCTCATCACCAGTGAAGGCCATTCTGGTGGCGGCCCATAAACCAGCCACCAGAAAAATTTACTATAGTAAATGGAAACGTTTTTCCATTTGGGCCGAAAGCAAAGGCGTGGACCCATTTACGGTCCCTATTCCTACAATTCTGGATTTCCTGTCACTAATCTTTCAGCAGGGAGCAAGCGCTTCCACAGTTAAGGTACAGTTAGCAGCTATTTCCCACTTTCATGTGGGAGATGAACTAGGATCAATAGCATCCTCAAAGATATGCAAAACCTTCCTAAAGGGCTTTTTTCTCCTAAAACCACCGGTCAAATCAGTAGTACTCCCATGGGACTTAACCTTAGTGTTGCAAGCCTTGACAAGTCCACCTTTCGAGCCCGCCTCTTCAGTTTCTTTGAAATTCTTGTCTTGGAAAACAGCCTTTTTAGTCACTATTACATCAGCCAGGAGGGTCTCAGAACTCCAAGCCTTGTGCATGAAACCTTCCCTACCTCATTTTTCATAAGGATAGAGTGTCTCTCTGGACTAACCCCTCTTTCCTACTGAAGGTGGCTTTGGAGTCCAATATTAACCAATCAATTAACTTACCAGTGTTTTTTCCCAAATTTTCAGAACAAGGGGGAGTGCACATTGCACAAATTGGACGTACACAGACAATTACGTTTCTATCTGCACAGGACCAAGGATTTTCATAGGTCTGATCAGTTGGTTGTGTCTTTCGCCAGATCAGCTAGGGGGGAAAGGCAATTTCCAAAGTAACTCTGGCAAATTGGATTTCCCAGTGCATAACTCACGCGTATACATCCTCAGGTAAACCAGTTTCTACGGGAATTCACGCTCACTCAACCCGCTCCATTGCTACATCCGCCTTCTGGTCCAGGGTTCCTCTGGACGACATATGTTCAGCAGCTACTTGGTCCACTTCTCATACGTTCATCTCCCATTATAAATGGGATATGATTTCGAGGAGTAGGGCTTCCTTTGGCTCCGCGGTGCTTCGGAATATTCTTCCATAAGGCCACCCAGAGTTAATTCTAGAGGTAGCTGGGGACTCTGTCCCACAGGTTGCAGAACAAATGAAGTAACTACTTCAGATAAAGAAGTTATGTACTCGCCATAACGTTCCATCTGAGTAGGTACTTCATTTGTCTGCAACCAACCCCCCTCCATTCCCTCTAACCATATCGGGATAACTGGCCAATTGTAAAATGTCCTTTTGTCATAGCATGAAGTAGGGCTTGATCCTCTGTCGAGGGTGTGAGGTGTTTAAAATTAAGCAAACTCGATCTGAGGTAAAGCAGTAGGCAGCATGGGGATTATGGGTAGGGGGAGGAGCTAGGAGCTCGGATCCTTTAGCTTGTGAAGCTGCCGGCTCGGATCTGAAGTCTGATCCGTAACCCACAGGTTGCAGACAAATGAAGTACCTACTCAGATGGAACGTTATAGTGAGTACATAACTTCTTTATATAAAAAAAAAAAAAAAAAAAGTTTCAGACCTGCAGTCTTCTAAAAGACAAGTACTCCATTGGGGATCCTTTTCTTGCTCTAACTGATGTCAGAAAAAATTAATTGTCTTGCCTATGGAAAGCAAATACCTCACAGATTATCATTTTTACTGTCACCTGTTTAGGCCCAGACCACGATGTTCCTTGCTGTCTGTTTTGTGTCCTGTTCATTAATTCTATCCTGATGAAAATTGAGTGAATTTTAAAAAATGTGTTGAATTATTTAAGTAAACCATACATTCCTCAATCTTGGCCACCGTTCCTCTCCATAAAATAAAAATATCATCCAAGAAGCAAGAATATAACTGTATTTTGTTCCAGTGGGGCAGCCTATCACAAATCTATTCTCCCATCCTAAAAGGACTAAGTTGGCATACACTGGTGCACAGGCTGCATCCATAGCAACACCTCGGGTTTGTTGGTAGTATTCCCCTTCAAACCAAATAGTTGTTTTCCAGCACCAAACTCATTAATTCACAAATAAGGGTCACATGTTCATGGGGTAGGTCTGAATACTGAAATAGTTTCTTCAAAGAATTCTAACCCTTCCACTTTAGGTATAACTGTAAAAAGATCCTTTATATTTATAGTTAAAAAAATCAATTCCTTGGACCACAGTTCCTGTTTAAGTAACCCCAAAAAAATCCAACAAGTCCTTGACCAAATGTGATGCCTTTTCTACAACATGCTGTACATTTTGATCAATAAATACAGCCAAGGGGCGAGTCTTGGAACCTTTTGCAGCTACTATGGGTCTTAAGGGGGGGCTTTCTTATATCTTTATGTATTTTCGGTATTCCGAAGAATACTGGATTATGATGTTTCTTGTATAAAAAATCATGTACATCTCCATTTATCCTATTGTTTAACAAATATTCTTCCAAGTATGAATCATTTCTGGAATATGAAACATTAATTTATAGACACCGCTGTATATGTAATTTCTTCAAATAAAAGTTGTTGCATTTCATTTGTATAATCTTCATCCTTAAACAGGACCACCCCACCCCCTTTATCTGGGGTCATGATCCGTATTGTTTTCTTTCCTTAAATCCATTAATTATGTTCTCCTCTGGTTAAATTCCAAGGAATCTTTCTGTTTAAGGTGTGTATGTTATATAAATCTTCCAACACTAATTTTTCAAATGTGTAACTAATGGATGTGGTAGATTTTAAGTACTTCTCTTTTTCCATCTATTTTCACTAATTGTATTCCCTTCACCTACTTCTCCATCTCTTGCACTAAACTGTAACTCAAAATTGAATTTCCTGGTATAAAATTTTAAAGCCAGGACATTATCCACTAAATTACTTCTTCCCTCAGGAATGAATTTAATACCTTTAGATAACAAACAAAAATATTCATCTGTGACCTCTCTACTTGTATAATTGTAAACAGTAAAACCATTTTTACATTTCATTGTTATTAACTAATTCCTCTATTTCTTTGTTTGGTAGTAACCCTTCTGTGTCTGTTGGTGAGAATTCTGATTGTATTTCCCCTTCTGTATTTCCCTGTGCCAGTCTCTGAGTGTCTGATATTTGGAAAGTCTTGTCCCTCTCCCCTCTCATGTTCCATCTGGGTGGTACTTTCATTATTCACCCTTAATGCCTCACTGTAACTGAATGCTCCCATCTTTTCCCTTCCATTACTTTTTCTGTAATTGAAATCAGTACTGTGGGGGGTAGGATAAACTACTTTTTTGTGATAGTTTTAAATCACGTTCTAACTTCGTTTCTTTTTATGAAAAATATTGTTACATCTCCTCTACCTTAACCAATATTTTGTAATATAGGTCTTGAAATTGGGGAAATAACAATTCGGTGGCTGTGATTGAGGAATTTATGGTTTACTTAAATAATTCAACACTTTTTTTTAAAATGCACTCAATTTTCATCAGGATAGAATTAATTATTTGGACACACTTATACATGATATATTTGTGCCCTGTTCAACCACTGAACTATTCGTTGTGGGGCTATTTTTGTTGCTAAATTCTTTCGCTGTCTTTCTCCGTATTCTGAAATGGCTTCGATAAGCCATCTGACTACCGAACTTCCGAAAAAACATAAGGTTAAGACAAAGACGGACCGCATAGGTCCAAAACTGTGGATGCTTCCGTTAAGCTAGTTGCCAGTCCGCGGATACTCAGTGAGTTGCTTTCGCAGCCCCTAATACCCCCTTCTACAGATTCATAGGCCTCTACTGAGACCCATTCGGAGTCCGGTATGCCACAAAATGCTTCTTCGAGTATGGAACCTGCGGATGTTTACCTTGGATCGGTCCAAAGCTGCTGTGCATGCACCGGCTTCTGAGGGTGTATTCAGGCCTTCCGATGTTCTTATTAAACAGACTACTTCGTTTCAAACCAAAAATACCCAATTTCTCAGGCCCAGAGTTCACACTACACCTAGGAAACCGACAACCGAAGCGCATTCTCAGGGCCCCATGCCACAGAAGCAAATGCTTAGAATGGCTGAAGACCTTATTACCTTAATTAGGGGAAGCCAGCGTTCCCCCTCTAAAAGACCAAGAACTGATTTTCCTTCTGATTCTTCAGATCATGAGTCCGATGTCTCTGATCCCTCTGGTTACCAGGACATACCTTTATCTACCTGTGATGATTCTGATGCAGAGGATTCCGTTCCCTCTGTTTCCCACCAGAGGATTTTTCTTTCAGTGAAACCCTGCATACCCTTTGAGAGCATTTCTGCTGGGAGTGCCAGGACTACCCACAGTCCAAAAAGACTCGGGGAATTTTTAAACTTACCTCCGCACAGGCCTGTAGCTGTCCCTCCTGTTCTGGAAATTGAAGATGTCTTCATGGAATCCAGTCTTACCCCAATACTTTGCCACCAGCTCCCAGGAAACCTGACAGGTACTACAGAGTACCTGACTCTCTCAAATTCCTATTTAAGAATCCTGGCTGCGGTGGTGGTGCTGCGGTAGCATTGTCGCCTCACAGTAAAACGCTGTCCATTTCGATTCTCAGCTAGAGCGTCTTCTGCGGAGACTTGTGTGAATGGGTGTACCTTCGTTGAAGGTTGTGCGTCAGGGCTGGCAACTCTGCACATAAAAATCTATCTGCCAATCATTAGCAGACCGGAGTTCTGCTGTGGCGACCCCTAACCTGGAAAAGCCGAAAGACACAAGAACTGTGAATCCAGAGACCATTTCCCAGGGACCTAAAGACATTAAGGCTACTACAGCCAAAAACCCTACCCCTTCGGGCAGGGATTCTAGGGCTTTGGACAGATGGGGTAAGAAGGTATACACCTCTGCTACTCTTGCCATCAAGGCTTTAAATTGCCGGTTTCACGTGTTGAAGTATCAGCAACATATTATGGAACTAATTAAACAAAAAATTGTGTTGACTCCTGATTGTGCCGAACATAAAGATTTACAAGAGGTAATGCATTCTGCTAGCCAAGTTGGAAAACATACTTTGCAATGTGGTTTTGATACCTTAGAAGCATCTTGCAGGATTGCTGTCACTGGGTCTGTTCTTGGAAGGCATGCTTGGCTTAAGGAACAAGTCTTGCCAGACCATGTCAAAGCAAAATTACTAGATGCTCCATTAAACCAAGAACGTCTCTTTGGCACTAAAGCTGAATTCCTCAAAAAGATGGAGGAAAAAGCTAAATCTATGCAAACTGTTAAAGATTTCCTATGGGTACAGCCACCTAGATATTCAGTAGGCATTGGCCTTCTAAAAACTGGTCTTTCCCAGTCCCTCCCAGACCTTCAGTCCAAACCCAGGGGCAGCAGACCACCAAGACTACAGTCTCAGGGTATGCACAGATCTAAACAATGGAGTGCTCCCACCTCAAAATCAGGGAGTAGTAAGCCACCATCCTATGGAAAAAGTTGGCAATGACTTGTCCTTCACCCTTCCAAGCCTTTCCCAAGTACTTGCACCCTTAGGAGGAAAACTAGCCTTGCTTGCAAAAAACTGGAAGTACATTACCCAGGACAGATGGGTCTTGAACATTGTATCCCAGGGAAACGGATTCTACTTCCACTCACTGCCAACCCAAGCAGATGGCCAGTCCTCCCCCCAAACCAGTGGGCAAAGGCCCAAAAGCAAGTGCTTTCTCTTCTCACTATCAAGGCTATTCAACCTGTCCCAGCAGAGCAAAGGGGACAAGGTTTTTACTCCAGACTGTTTCTTGTACCCAGAAAAGAAAGCTCTTGGCACCCTATCCTGGATCTGTCTATTCTCCACACCTTCCTGGTGGTTTCAAGATTCAAAATGCTTATGCTCCAGCAGCGGTTTCCTATGCTAGCCAAGGACTCCTGGCTAGCCACCCTAGACTTAAAAGAAGTTTATCTGCACATCCCCATAAGGGAATCTTGCAGGAAATATCTAGGTTTCAGAGCAGGCTCTATGCACTACCAGTTCTCTGCACTTCCCCTTGGTTTATCTACTGCGCCCAGGATATTCACAAAATGCCTAGCTCCAGCCATTGCATATTGCAGGCAGAGAAAAATTCAAATTTACCCATACTTGGACGATTGCCTGATTCAGGCGGACAGTCAGGAATTGCTACTTCAGCACCTGACATTTGTAGAGAGACTTTTAACTTCAATGGGGTATGCCATCAACGAAAATAAGTCACATCTGGTACCCAGCCAAAAGATTGTATTCCTGGGAGCAAGCTTGAACACAACTTCCCAGAAGGCATTCCTCACTACAGAAAAACAGATTTATTTGACAAACTACTTCAGTCTATTGGCCACCCCAACCCAACCATCTGCAAGAAAAATACTGCAAGCCGTAGGGTTCATGGCCTCTTGCATTCTACTAATTCCATATGCAAGACTGCATATGAGGAAACATCAGTGGTACTTAAAAAGTCTCTGGTGTCAACATTCTCAGGACCTGGAAACAATGATTCCTATCATTCCTTGCCTAAGGACAGAGTTCCTTTTGTGGGCAGAGGCCTGCTACCATAACAAGGGACTCCTTTCACTCAACCCCCTGCTGCCCAAACCCTAACAGATGCATCAGTCTATGCATGGGGGGCTCACATGGTAGGAAAATGCATTCCAGGCAAATGGGAGCCCAAAACAAATGCACCTGCATATCAGTCAGAAAGAAATGTTAGCTGTACAGAATGCACTAACAGCCTTCAAATATCTTATTCTTCCAGGGCAACTATTTGTAAAGACAGACAACACCACAGTTATGTGATACATAAACAAGCAGGGGATCCATTCCTACCCACTCTGCAGGTTAGCCATGGCTCTGTGTAACACAGCCTTGAGCAATCAAGTGCACCTGCAAGCTCAATTCCTGCCAGGCAAACTAAATTCACTTGCAGCCGATTAAGCAGAAATCTAATGGACCCACACAAGTGAAAACTGGAACCCAAATCTTTCAAGCTTCTGATCCACAGGTGGGGGGCACCAAAGGTGGACCTCTTTGCTTCCCGCAGAACTATCAATTGAGCAAATATTGCACCAGAACTCCCCACAGCCAAGCATGGGAAGTGGATGCCCTGCCCTTTACATGGGAAAACCTCTCAATCTATGCCTTTTTCCCCTCCACCCCTCTTCTCGAGGGTTCTACTGAAGATCAAACCGGGCAAGCCAAGAACAATTCTGATTGCACCAGACTGGCCGCACCAGTACTGGTACCCACTTTTGCGCAGTTTTGACAGTAGTGCCACTATGGCACCTGCCTCAGATCCCTTCCCTGCTGTCCCAGCAGGAGGGCCAGATTTTGCATCCTCAGCTGCAAACCCTGAACCTAGCAAGCCTGGCTTATCCCCTGAACACTCACCAGCAACCCTCAGTAAACCGGTGCTGGATGTCATCCTTGAGGCAAGGAGGCCTAGTACTAATAAATCCTATTCAGAAAAGTGGAAAATATATTGTTTTTGGAGCCAGTCTCAGGGAATGGACAGACCCATGCCCAACTTACCTCAAATCCTTAATTACCTAACAGAACTGCTCCACAAAGGCCTCTCCTCCTGTTCAATTAAGATTCATGCCTCTGCCATCTCAGCTCATTACACTACTGAGCCCACCCCTCTTCTCTCTCACCCTCTGGTCTAACAGTTCGAGAGGAGCCAAAAATTTAAGACCCCCAGGAAAGCTCCCATTCCAGCCTGGGACCTCAACTTTGTACATGAAAAGCACACGCTTCCTCCCTTTGAACCTGCTGCTACAGCAGAGTTAAAATTCCTCTCTTGGAAAACGGCCTTACTTCTAGTCATCACTTTAGCAAGAAGAGTGCCTGAATTGCAGGCCCTTATAGCCGTGGAACGCTTCGTTATCTTACATGCGGACAGGGTTTCCCTCAGGGCTAACCCATCATTTATGCCCAAGGTGGTATCTAGTGTGGTTTTAAACCAATCCATTCATTTGCCAACCTTTTCCCTAATCCTCAGAATAAAGGGGAAAGGATCATGCACTCCCTGGACGTGCACAGGCAGCTTAGGTTCTACCTGGACAGGACTAAACCTTTCAGAAAATCTCACCAGCTGCTAGTCAGCTTTGCTACAGGGCAGAAGGCAAGGCCATTTCAAAGCAAACCATTTCTAAATGGATAGCACACTGCATCCATTTCTGCTACAAGCACCATGGAAAACCTACCCCACAGGGGATCAGAACCCATTCCACTAGGGCTACCTCAACCTCTACAGCATTTCTCAGGGGAGTCCCTACCAGGGGCATCCTGGAAGCTGCAACCTAGAGTTCTGTACACACCTTCACCAAGCATTACCACTTGACTATCTTTTCTAAATCCAGGGCTGGATTTGCCACAGCAGTCTTACAAGGCCTGCTAGCCAGCCCTAATGCTTCCTGACTGCCTCCACCCTTCCTCAGCTTTGGGAATCAACCCAAGTGTGATGACTGCAACAGTGAAACATTAAGAACATAGTACAGTTGTGTACACTTACCATAAATGTAGATATTCGAGTGTATTCACTGTTGCAGTCCTGGCTACTCTCCCTCTAGCCCCCTGACTTCTCTGTACATTTTTACTTATCGTTTTTTTGGCCATATCTTATAACGATGGTATTTACTTTTTACTGGGAGTATTCCACACATGTAATTGATTCCTATTTTGGCGGCTCCTGACATCTGGGGCAAGAAAAGTTGATGTAATGGCATTAGCTGCATGTGTTATACCCCTGACGACCTGATGTTATGGAAGAAGCGACAGCATCCGACGCAGAATTCCCAAGACTCTGGTATTCGGCCCGACTAAGAGGGCTACCTGCAGGCAGATAACCCAAGTTTGATTGCAACAGTGAATACACTCAAACATCTACATTTATGGTAAGTGTACACAACTGTACTTTGCATTTGTCCTTCTAAGTGGCACCAGACGGGCTCTGCCTTCCTAGGACTGGCTCCAGCTGTGGCCTTCAGTTCTGAGGGCTGGTGCATGCGGACGTCACTTTATGGCCCTCATTCCCTGAGCCATGTCAGATTTCCTACGCACCACTGATGGACTGAAAAATTTTGGAATACTGGCAGGACATGCGCGAAGGAAGAGGGGTAAACCCACATGTAGAATACTGCAACATTTAAGAGAGAGGACATCCTGTGGTTATGGTAAGTTCTTACACAGCTAATCTTTACCATAGCAAAATATGTTTGAATAGATCTCTTCTGCAGTAGCCTTAAACAATATGGGGTTTTTTGCTACGGACTTGGACCCATTAGCCAGCTTCCAAAGCTTTAGGGCAAGTAGTATGTAAAGGAGCAACCAACCAAGGTAAAAAGGAAGCAAGTACCAAAATTCAAAGACCAGAACCAAACGATGGGGGGGGGGGGGGGGGTTGATTAATTTTACAGCTAGATGGTGCTATTCTCTGTTTTGTGTATACCTAAATGTTTTATCAAGAGTTTTAGATTTTGTATTTTACATACCATTTTTTGTTACTATGGAATTTATGTAACCATTTTAATGTTTATCTTTTAGAGTTGTAATGGTTTTAATAATTGTGCTATATACATTTCCTTTTTTTATGGATAGTTTTAGCTCAATTCTCTTCACCTCTTGGTGGGGTTACATTAAGGCGGGGTATATATTATCTATAGTGCTTTATTTCTGTTCTGTATCTGATAAACTCTTAATTGACGAAAATGCAAGAAATGTTGTTGTGTTTATGGTCTTGCTTTTCTTTGGGTGTGCTTCTGTGATGAAGTGGATTTTCGGAGGTGCTGGTGGTCTTTCAGTGCCTTTTGTTTTGGTTCTGAGTATGTAAAGGGGTCTAAATCCCACACTGTGGAGTAAAACAACTGGAGGAAGACGGGGGGGGGGGGGACCTACAGCAGCAGTGATCCGTTACAGATATCTGTTACGGTAAGTATACTTGCATAACTGTACCATGTTCGATCAGTGCTACAGTAGCCTTAAGCTATTCAGGGCAGGTACCAAAACTTTGGATTTAGGCAAACTAGTTGGTATGCAGGAGCCACTGGAAAATAATCCTAACAAATCTACCCAGAACCTAAAAGGTCTAACTTGTAGTGCTTAGCAAGATATATGAAGAATACAAAATTATTACTTATAGAAAATGTATGGAATTCACCCTTTCCAGTAAGTCATAGAAGTAGCCAGAACTTTGGATGATTGGGGGTCCTGCTGGTTATGTTGAGAATAATAGGCAATAGCACAGAACAAGGTTTAGAAATTGTCTGAATAAACACTACTTGCCCATTTACTTTTATAGGAGGCAAACAGCTGATAGTCACTCCTGAAGATTTGTCTCTTCATTGTGGTATCTGAGTTGCTTAAGGACATCCAACATATTTTTTTTCCCCTTGATTTAAGATTTTGAAAAAAAAAACACAGGAGATGAGTAGCCTGGCTAACTGTAGTCTGAATTGGTGTTGGGCATGCATAAATTTCTTTTCTCAAAGTAACCCTATCCTTCAGATAGATTTTTGGGTGAGTCATCCCCTGTGACGGTTTCTTGCAGAAGTCTGCAATGAATGACGTTTTCCAAGATAGTAACTTCAACACAGCCTGCCGAACAGGTTTCAAGAAAATGTAAGTTAATATTCCAAGAGGAAACCACCTGTGTCCTAGGTAGTTGGAAACAAAAAAAAAAAAAAAAGTATTTTCAAAAAGTACAGTAGTTTGGGTGGGGTGATCTTGGGACAGACAGGCAGATATGGCCAAGCTGATGAGTAAGGCCTAAGGAGGGCGATCATACAAATGCTATAGAACCAGAAGTGACTGGCCTTAAAAGGGACCTGGTTCTAAGAATAGCCCCAACTCGAAAATGTTTTCTACATGCCTATGTTACTTTCTAGTAGCGTGTTTCTTTGAGGATGTGCAGCAGGTATTAAAGGAGGTAGAAAAAGATGCCCAAAAAGTCCTAAGAATAACTTCAGGCAGTCAAAATAAATTTAGGGATAGGGTCAAAGTCCATTATGCAAGGAATCTTGCAGTAGTCCCCCATGACCAAATTTGAGAGAACAACCACCACGGAAGCCTGGTTCAAAAGGGAGCCACCACCATTATCTTTAGGGAATTCTGAATTCTTTGGATGAACTCTGGAAATTGGATAAATGAATGGAAAGGCATACAAGAACATTCTTGTACATGAGAATGAAAACGTCTAATTTCCAGATGTACAAGAATCCTGGAATAGACTTTCTTTAACTGTCTTGTAAAGCTGGAGACATTTATTTGAGAACTATCCCCACAAATGGACAATTTCCTGGAAGATCCCCAAGTTCAGTTAACATTCCTGAGTCTTTGTGTTGGTCAGCTTGTCTGCAACAGTGTTTTGCTGTGATCGGTTGTAATCTATAAAAAGGGGTTGGACAACTTTGCCTCTCTTGTAAAACTCCTCTCACATCACTGTGATGTCTGATCAGTAACATCAGGTCTGGAGAATATATGGCCAAGAAACTAGGAACATTTAATTAGAGCTGTTATCTTACAAGTCATGCCTTAGTTCTAGTGTATTTTTCCTCTTGAATACAGTTCCCATTCAAAGTCTGATGCATCAGAGGTTGCAGTCTGAGTAGGGTCTAGAAACGCACAAATTTGTCTTGTGAAGTGTGGCCCAACATAAGAGTAACAGAAGACATGAAATCTAGGATTTGAGGTATTTCCAGGGAATGCTAGAACCGGACTGGAAAATTTCAGAAATTGCTTCTAGTGATATTTCAATTGTCCAGAGGGAGAAAAACTAATATATGGCATGAGTCTAGAAGGCTTAGGAAAAAGTATATTGCAGGAATGAATAAACACAGATTTCATGTTCAAGAAAAAGGCCAGGCTGTGAAATCTTTCTGGAAAAGATTCTTAACTTATGTACTTTGTAAGAATATGGCAGTCTTCAAAGTATGGAAGCACTGTTCTGCTCCCTGCTTTAGACTTATTACAGGAACGCAACCTTATCAGACAGTTTGAGATGACCAAAAAAGACAAACCAGGACTTGGACAATCAGACGTAGGAAAACAAAAATTGTCTGAAAGCCTTGGGAAGTAAATAAGAAAGTCCATGTTTCTTGAGTACCTGAAGGAGAAATGTCAGGCCGCTGCCAAAAGTAACCTTTTCTCAGTTCACCAATGGCTGAATACATCTGGAGCCTTGATTTGGGAAGGTTTTATCAGATCCAAAGACAAAAAGCTTGCTGTGGAATCCAAATAAAGGTACGAAACCTGTAGGTAAGTCTGTTTATTCAGGACAAAAGCCAAGTAGCAAAATCACTAACGCCACAAAACTGGATACGTTTTCGACCTCTAAAATCAAGGTCTTCATTTAGAGGTCGAAAACGTATCCAGTTTTGTGGCGTTAGTGATTTTGCTACTTGGCGTTTGTCCTGAATAAAGATTTACCTACAGGTTTCGTACCTTTATTTGGATTCCACAGCAGGCTTTTTGTCTTTGGTTTTGTTTAGCTTGCTTTATCACCTTTCTTGGTTAAGGTTTCATCAGATTCCAAAGTGGAGCAGGGGTGACACATGAAGGGGGTCATATATTCAAACATAAGTCAAAGGAAAAATATCAGTTCCAGTGTGGACCCACTGTCCCCTTGAAACTCCATACCCCATAGCTAAATTAAACTACGTTTGCCTTACTAAAATGCATACTTTGATTCCTGACCAGCAGAATTATATCCATCATATTTTGCCTGAGGGTTAGAACTGGAGGGTTTTTAAAACAAATTTTCCCTTGTTTTCACTTGTTCAAGGACCTTAGTGGAGGGAAGGAGAAAGACCAACACTGTTTGCAGGGAAGCCTGCAGTAGTTCTGCTGCGATATGCTTTGGAAATTCTAGAAGTGCAACCTTGCAGTTGTAGTCAGCACTCCCCTGGAACAGCTGCTCTAGAAATATCATTAGTAATGTCATAAGCATGCACAAGAGATTAACTTTGAGACAGAGAATCCTAAGGGCATTTGAGTGTAACACTCTTGTATCACTTATCAAAATTACAAGGGGCAAATGAATGGAGGTCTCATAAAATCTGGCTGCAAAGAAAGCATCCTGAAAAACTGGCAACACAGGAGGAAAGGCAACAACAAATTATGTTCAGTACTACAGTTGCGTTAAGATTATTTGAAACTGAAAACCTTGCATAAGTACTTGCAAGTTCACCTGTTTGAAAGACTCCTAAGAAGAAAAGAAAGTGAATAGAAGGAAGGCCCCTTCTTGGAGCAAATTGGCAAAAATCCTGTCTGTTCCCTGATGCTGGCAAGAGTGGTTCTTCTCTAACCAGACAAATTGAAAAGGACATGTTAGCTGGCACCCCCAGTTCTAGGTGGTATCCCAAAGGAGCTCACCAGAGGGACTGAGAAAAAAGATGAGTGGTATGACAAAAAGCAGATGGCCAAACTGGGAGTCATGAATCAATGGTTGAGGGCAAAGCAAGCTTAATAAAGTACAGGTATCAAGATGAATGCAAAAAGAGCTGCATAGTGTCCAGCTAAATAGCTGCTCTCACTTCGTGTTGTAAGAGATGGCCCTTTTCATATAGGTACAGTCTTGAGAACCAGGTACTTAATGTGAATGACATTCCCTCTCGTTAGTGTTTCCACCATTGTCAAATACTGTTTGGGCCGGTTAATATCCAAGGGAGTATCTTTAAGATCCAAAGTAGTAATCGTGCCACTATAGTCATCCCTTATTGGACACTCCCGACTACAGTGCCACTGTGATTTGCACAAATCAAAGGATACGTCTCAACTGGAAAGGCCATAGTAGCTTTTAACCAAAAAAAAAAATTCAAAGGCTTAAATCCTTCATCTATCCTTGTAAGTACAACTCTCCTTAAGGCTACCCTAAGATGTAAGACTGGCTTCCAAGATGGCTAAACATTAAGTAACAGGTTAATTCTGGCTCTTCCAGTCTGAAAACCGAAACGTAGTATAGGAAGCCAGTGGACCTATATTTCTCGATACATTTCAGTAACTGGGTGGTAGGTGCATTGCTTAGATGCCAGGAAAAAAGTACAAAGGACCTGGAGGAAAATCAGCTGCAAAAGATGAGGAAAAAACTGGGAAGAGCACTGCAGTTCTTCGGAAAGAAGCAGTGCAAGTTCCAGGCATGACTTCCAGTAACCTAGAGGAAAGTATAAAGCAGCTGTATGCAGACCTGGTTAAAATAACCAAAACACTGATGGAGTAAAACAACACAATAAAAAGCTGGAAGAACCTTTGAAGTAATGTTCAGATAAGGTGACAACTGCAGAACTCAGAGGTTGAAATGAAGAAAAAGTTGGCTGAATGAGACTGCACAATAGATGTTTCAAAAAAATAGAATTGGAGCATGGCTCCTATTGGGAAGACTGTATTCATTTTATAAAAGTACAGATCAGCAACTGGGCTGGTATTTCACAACAGGAATTGTTTGAAAGAGTACATTGTGTGTACACTTCAAACATGGGTGTGAAAAAACAATCTGGATCTTTAATAGTAAAAATGCACTGTGCAAAAGGAGTTGATTCTGACAAACCTGTGGCAGAGGGACAAAGTACTAAAAGTGGGGACTACTTATTGCACACCAGGCAGTAGTAGTAATTTATTCCATTATATGGGGAATGCCTAGAAGTGGGTGTGAGATTCAAACTGCTGTACCCAGCTATCCTCAGAATTTTCCCTGGTGGAACAAAAACATTTTTTGATTAAGTATCTGTTAAGGAAGAAATACAAAAGTTTGTCCAACAAAAAGTGAACTGTGAAATGGAAGGATAATTCTGCTTGTTCTGGTAATAAAGACAACAGTCAGTCAGTGAAACCTTTCTCTGTGTTTCGATAGAAAATGGTTGAGAGAGGGGAAAAAAGCACAGAAACTGATTAAAAGAATCAAGAGTGCATTGGAGATTAAGCCGAGACAGGGTTTGGGAGATTAACAAAAATAGAACAAAAGAATCTGGGAATATTGAACTTTCCTGGACTTAAACTTGTAAGGCACACTAAAGCATATGCCCTACTTCATGCCGTTAATGTTCGGAAAAATACTCGGGAGAGGGGAAGAGGAGGAAGTAAGTGTTTTTTTTGTTTTTGTTTTTTTAACAGTATTACTTAAGTGGTGTGATTTTTCTTTACATGTTATTTTTAAGTGTAATGGGGATACTAATGACAGAGAGATGGTCTGGAAAACCTGGCTTAAATCTAAGAACCCAACAGACCTCACTTACTATAAACAGCTCCGAAATCAAGCTAAAAAGCTCATCTGTAAAGATAAACAGCAATACTTCAGCAACCAACAATCAAATAGGAAAAATAACCCTAAAAATGTTCTGGTCATCTGTAAATAATTTGCTACATCCCAGCACTAAACCCAACCCCTGCCCACACCCTGATTTGCCTCCAGAACAAATAACCAATATTTTTAACACCTATTTTATAGACACCATTGCAAGTTTACTACTTCCTTCTCCAATCCACTACCAGAGTGTTTTTTCCCACAACTTCAGTGTCCTCTACCCCCACTAATTCACCACAAATCTTAGATGATTTCTCCCTAAGCACTAATGCCGTAGTATCAAATTCCATGCAACAGACCCTGTACCCACAGTTCAACTTCTCTCCCATTCCTACCGCCTTCGTCAAGTCTACTGTCAAAATTAAACCCAACTTCAAACTCGGCCGATAAATTCCAGTGTAGCCTACCCCATTAGTATTCTGATCAGTCCATCAATTCTTGAATCTTATGTTTCCTCTCTTTGGAAAAAAAGCTGTCATCCTCTTCATAAAGGTGGCTCCTCAACTGAAGTCTCCTGTTTTTGTCCCATTGCCATACTCTCCCCTTTCTCCAAGGTCCTTGAAAAATGTGTGCATAAACAACTTTACTATCTCCATTCCAATAAGATTCTCTCCACAACACAGCACTGCTTCCGTCCAGGCCACAGTTCATCCTCTGCATTGATTTAATTCCTAGACAGTCAGCAAATCTAGGGATTCAGGACGCATTCTCTCTGCCCTATTCTTGGATCTGTCAGAAGCATTTTACACCGTTTCTCACACTATCCTCTTATCCCAGCTAGCTAACATTGGACTATCCTCCTTGGCAGTCAACTAGTTTCAAAGCCATCTCTCAAATAGAGAGCACCCTGTAAAGTGGGAGAATTTAATTTTCCCACTATCTTCCAAACGTAACAAGTGTCCCCCAAGGTTCCATTTTAGGCCCTTTGCTCTTTAATATTTTTATCAACAACCTCCACTTGGCTATCCCACAGGGCCCTCTTGTCCAATATGCAGATGACTCAGCCATTTTCTGCTCTGCACCAAATGCCACAAAACTTTACCAAGATACCCAAGCAGCCTTTTCCGCTGTGGAAACTTGGCTTCACACTAATCTTTCTCTTAACCCACAAAAAACTAAACTTACGATTTTCACCCCCAAGAAACACTCCCATATAAATAAACCCGATTTCAACATTTATTCTGTCAACCCTACAAAATTCAATTAGTGGCCCATACTAAATTGTTAGGAGTAATAAATGAAAACCTATTTGATTTACACATTCAAAATAATATATCCAAGATGCATAGGAAGCTTATGTCTGCTCTATCGACATAGTAAGTGCCCCTCTCCCTTGCATCCAAATTAACTTTAACACAAGCATTCCTGTTGCCCTCTCTAACTTATGGTGCCTCACTGCTCACCAGTCTGCATTCTTCCCTGCATTCAGAATTAGAAACATGCTACAATAAGATTGCTAAATTTGCTACAAACACCTGCCACTCAACTCCTCACTGCATTGCCCTAAAAAAGATACAGTGGACTGAATTTCCTCACTACGTACTATTCCTCCAGCTTACAGTTGCTCATAAACTTATTTGTAAACCTCAGCTCTGCCCCACACTAAGTTCGCTACTCACCATCTACAACCCCAGTAGACCACTACACTCAGAACAGCAGCAGCTTCTAAAAGTCTTTAAACCTAAATTACCTGCAGGACAGTTAATATACTCTTGGACCATGGCTAAAAAATGGAATTCCCTGCCTGCTGCCATCCGCTTTCAACTGCTGAGAGAAAAGGAACATTACTTATAGGTGGGGACTGTAATTTACTGCGGTGGTGGTAATGCGGTAGCGTTGTCACCTCATAGAAAGACTACGTCCCATTGGATTCTCAGCTAGAGCATCTTCTGTGTGGAGGCATACATGAATGGGGCGTGCCTTCGTTTAAGGTTGTGCGTCAGAGCTGGTAACCCGGTACGTATAAATCCACTACCAATCATTAGCGGACCGGAGTTCCGCTATGGCAACCCCTAACCGGGAAAAACCAAAAGACACAACGGTGGGGACTGTAATTTGATTTGCAACAGTGAAGATGTGCCTGGGAGCCCAGAAGGGGAAATATAAAGTAGGATAATTTTTTAAATAATTTTATCAAAATATTTAGAATGAAGATGTGAATTCAGAATTCTACGAATTTGGAGTGAATTTACATATTCCCCAAGGTATAAAAACTGGGCTAAGCTAGACAGAATTTACATTTCACAGGAACATGTGCTAATAATTAAAATAACACAGGGTAATGAAATGAGACACTTGTGGTTTCTCACCTATCTGTTGAAAAGAGAGGAATTTTAAAGAATGGGTAGTGGAAATTATTCGGGAGCTATTCTGAAAATATAGCTTAGAGAGTGGGATAAAATTAAAAAGGAATTTAAAAATGAGGTGGGAGATATGATTAAGAAGTAAGAATTATTTAGAGGGACTGACAAAGTATTACAAAATAGGGATTCTCAGAGGCGGATCAATTACAGAATGTTAAACAGAAAATAAAGGACTACCTTGATAATATGCAGGAGTTTAGAAAGATTAAGCAACTTCTTTTTTTTTTTTTTTGAAGAGACTAGACCACATAAATGTAGCACGACTCCGACAACAGAAAGTAGAAAGGGCTGTCACCAAGTTTAGGGAGCCTATTACAAGGAAGATAACTAGGGATCCTGTAGAAGTATTAGAAATATTTTGTAAATTATATGAAAGTCCATATAAGGCAGAGATATATGGAAATCAATAAAAGGTACAGATAAAAATATTTATGGAAAAATTAAATATGCCAAAGCTAAAGGGATAGGAGGCCGTTACTAACAATAGGAGGAGATGAGATAAAAATGGTGACATATAACCAGTCTACAGGAGTCCCCAGGATTAGATGCTATTTGTGGAGGTTTAGAAGATGGGGAAAAACCTCACCCTGGAAGAAAGTGGTAGTATGTGTACTACCTAAAGAGGGTAAAGATCCTTTCGATCCAGCTTCATACAGGCCCATTTCAATACTAAATCACAATTATACCAAAGTGGGTAAAGATCTATCAGATTCAGCTTCATACAGGCCCATTTCAATACTAAATCAGGATTATAAAGTGTTTCTCTGTAATGGCTAAAAGATTGACAAAAGTGATGCTAAAATTGATGTGTATGGATCAGTATGGTTATGTAGAGTGTAGACAAACATTTGACAACATAAACAGAGCAGTGATCCAGAGGGAAACAGAATGTAAGAAAATAACTTGGTGGGTCTTGATGCAGAGAAAACATTTGGCAGAATAAGCTGGGACTTTATAAGCAGAGCAATGGAAGCACTTGCATTCCCTGATAAAATTATAAGGTTGGTTAGGATGATATATGAAGGATCGGAGGTGAAAATTAAACTGGGTGGAGTCCTCTTTGATTATCTCTGCTTGAGTAGAGGAACCAGGCAGGGGTGTCCTCTCTCCCCTTTATTTGTATTATATGTGGAACAATTGGCAGAAAATTAAGGGATTCAGAACTTCAAGGACATAATTGGTATGTTAGTCAAAAAAGTCTGGCTCTATTCACAGATGACATTATTTTACACCTGACAAAACCAGAAAGGGACATTACAGTGCTGTGGAACATATTGAGACAGTTTCAAGCCTTTTGTGGGATACAAAATTAATGAAGCAAAAAAAAAAAAAAAGCAGTATCAGTAAATTATGTAACCACATGTTGGTTGTAAGGATTCAGGAGTATGAATTAAAAACGATACTGGTGTGGCAGCTAAGGATATGTGGGAAGAGACTAAGCAAAACATAATGCAAAAACTGAGAAAATGGAAGCTTCGTTATATAGATATTGATAGTAAGATACAAGCAGTTAAAATGTTTAGTCCCTTCAGTCTTGTACACTGGTCAGGCATATTTTTTATCAACCATTGGAGAAGTTGTAGGTAGCAATTAATAGGGAGATGAAGGATTTTATTTGGAGGGGAAGACTGCAAGAGTCAAGTGGAATAAATATATTCTTCCAGTAGAACAGGGCAGATTGGTATTACCCAAGTTGAAGGGGTATTTCAGAGCAACACAGTTAAGGCTCATGTACATAGCACAAGCAGAAAACTGTAATTCAGAGTGGAGGGAGATGATGTTGAAAGGGGGGGGGGTTCTCAAGTAACAGGGAGAGACTGGGATTTTGGATGTAGACCTTTAAGGAGAGCAATAGTTATACAGGATATTATATTCATAAAGTAGCAGAAGGTTGTCTAAGAACTAAGCCAGTACGGGAATGGAATAAGGAAATTGTGCTGATAGGGTTGACTGCAGTTAGGGTTACAAACAGGCAGGAAGGGGTGGGAATTTGAGAAAGCTGGCAAAGGAACCAAGGTACTGGGAGCAAATAACTAGAGGTGGGAAAGAATAGGAAGATGCAAAGAACTTATTTGAACTGCAGGCTAAGGATTGTCTTCTGTATCAAGGACTGATGTGAGTGTGTAGGCGGAGAGCGAGAAATGGGGGGGGGGGTTCTAAACTAAGAACTAGCACTGGTAGAGTTTTTAGTAGATTTTTAGAACAGAAGTTGCCTTTTAAGAAAGGAATAATTGGTGTATAAAATATTGCACAATAACTAAGAATCCGAGGAGGTTAGGAAGGACTGGGAAGAGATTAGATAATCAGTTTGCAAAGAAACAATGGGGGGGGGGGGTATATGTATGTCTCCCAAATATGCAACAAAATCTAGAAGATTTTGGATCTTTGCCTGGAAGTGCATAGATATTTTTATATCTGAAGCAGACTTGAGAGATTTTCCTCAGGTGCTGCGGTAGCGTTGTCGCCTCACAGTAAGACTGTCTGGCTCGATTCTCAGCTAGAGTGTCTTCTGCATGGAGACATAGGTGAATGGGCGTATCTTTGTTGAAGGTTGTGTGTCAGGGCTGGTAACGCTGCACGTAAAAATCAACTACCAATCATTAGCAGACCGGAGTTCCGCTGTGGCGACCCCTAACCCGGAAAAGCCAAAAGAAGACTATGACTACAGACTGCAAATGTTGGAGGTATGATGGGACAAAGAGCTAACACTTTCTGGGAGTGTAATGAGTTGGTAGACTTTAGATTCCCTGCGGATTGCTCTGTCTGAGATACTGGATGAGCAATTTGAAGTGACTAGAGAAATAATTTTTTTTTTTTTTTTTAAGCTATGGTACTTGCTTGGAATTACGTGGACATAGTAAGGCCTTGCTGAATCTAATTATGATGGCTGCCAAAAAGGCAGTTACTAGAAAATAGAAATCAGTCTAAACCAACTTTGCCAAGAGTAGTGAAGATAGTAACAGAGTTAAAGCAACTGGAACTGGGATCTTTAGAAAAGGGTAGGGGCAAATTAAATGGGGAAAATGGGAATTGTGGGATCAGTACATGCAGAGGAGTAACTAGGTTTTAAAAGAAGGCAGGATTTGAATGAGCTATGTAATGGCTGACTGACAATGACTGGATATGTTAAGTGATGTGCGTTTGCAGCTAGTTGTGTTGTACGACTGTAACATGGCCTATGCCATACACGATAATTTAATAAAGATGTTTCTTATTTAAAAAAAGCACACAAGACTTGCTTGTGGGATAGGTTCCCAGTACCTTATTCCCAACCTTTTGAGTAAGTTACTACTGTAGATCATGTGGGTACTACTCTGCCTTTAAGCCTAGTCTTGATGCTTGGATGAGTAAACACAGATTTTCAGCAGGGTTATGTATGGCCCTGCTTGATTAGGGAGGTGAGCTCTAAGTGGTTGTAGAAGGTGACAAGAACTTGTGTGCTTACTTGATGGTATATATGGTACTGCATTTTAATGGTCCTTGTGATCACTTGCCTAGTATTGTCCCAGTGTTTCTTCAAAAGGTAATAACAAAGCAAGCCTTATTCTGGTTGTACCCCACCCCTATTCATGATTCCCTCAAGCAGCTTAAATGAGCAAGGAAGTGCCCACAACAACTTCAGGCTGGGTTTTGCATTGCCTTAAAATGGGTCAGTGGTTCACACAAACCTTGCTTAAAATCCAGGGGACCCTGTAGAGTGATAACCTAGAAATTTCACTTAATAAATTATGGAATTCGAAGTAATTCTTTCTAGACCTGAGACAGGGCCCATTATTTTGCACCTAAGATTGGGAATGTTTGCTGGTCGACTCATTCGCCAAAAGTACATATAAATGGCACAAGCCGTCTTTTTTTTTTTTTTTTTTTTAAAGCTGCGTTTCATCTAACATTCATAGCTTAGGCGAGTAGTTCAGGCCATCCCATTCATAATTGTCTGATAGACTTTGAAATCTGACACCCGCCTGTGGCTGATCCCTCTTTAATGTGGAATCATACTGCTGAAGCGACCCTGTAACTATTTACTGTTATGGTGATCGTACTGACACAACTGTACCTTTCAGTACAAGGTGTTCCATTTGTACTGGGGAGAGTCCCCTACCTGTATGCTTCAAGCCCTGTGATTCTTTCCCCACATCTACAGCTGAAAGCAAAGGGGTTTGGAATTATAGTTGACCGTGGACTTTCCAGGCCTGTTTTTATGTAAAAAAAAGCCTGTATGTCTGCCTTGATTTGTTTCCTATAAAAGGGCCATTGCTTAGCCCGATTTTCATGTTGCAGCGTTAAATGGGTAGATGAAACAATGCTTCATGAAATCTATAATTTAGACCAGGGGCGTCCAACCTTTTCAGTTGTAAGGGCAGCATTGAGTCAACAGAAATGGTCTGGGGGCCAGACGGCAAGTGAGGACCAAAAAAAAAGGTCTCTCATGCAAACTGAAGAGCAAAAAAAAAAAAAAAAAGTCACAGACATCCAGCCAGAAAAGCTGGTGCGACCAAATAAGGAAGGAAATGAGCAGTCTCACAGAAAGCCCTCATGCTGGTGGCTTTCTCCTCTGTAGCATGTGGAAACAACATAACCGCCCCCCCAACCCCCAACCCCCCACCCCCCAACATGCTGCAGCATGGCATCAAAGAACTGGTGCAGTATCCTTGTGGCAGATACCTGAGATAACCCCGCTATGTCCCCAAGTTGGTCATCAAAAGGTCCATCATCTATCTAGCTTGTATTTAAGAAGCTACATATACCTTGGTGTCTGCACGGACAGGTACTCCACACATCTCATAGGCCTGTTAAGAAGCATGATAGATCGTGCACCCTCATTTACAAGCCAGCTCGGTGGCACAGTGACAAAACATATAGCATTGTTGCCTCACAACAAGAGGGTCTTTCTGAATTCTAGGGACACTAATCCTAATTCAAAATTTAACTAGTTGTCTGCATCACCCAAAAATCACTAAAACTATTTGCATATTTCTAACTATACTAGTACTTCTTGCCAATCCTATGACCCTCGGTCAGTGCACAGGCAGTCTTTATGACACATGACAATTTCACGGTAGAATTTATACAACCTTCTTTCAGTCAGTGGCTAGGATCAGAAAAAAAATTAGCCCCATCTTCAACTTAATAGCCCCCCAGAGAAGCACTCTCCCCAAATCTCATGTTTAAACACACACACACACACACACACACACACACACACACACACACACACACACACACAAATCCATGTCCCTTTCCTATTATAACTTCAAGTTTGCAACACCATTGAGTAATGGGAAATGTAATTACTTTAAGTTTAACTATTCCCTTTCACCATGGAGCAATCTGCATAAGGGAGGTGGGATCTTAAATGAAAGATGACCAAGACAGACTTTTAACTCCTCTTCCTGCATTGGTACCATCTGTAAATGGCAACTTTTAGAAAGTATCCGCACTGCAGAGCCCACATATATATGCTCTATGTTTGGTGCTTTTATGGTGTGCATTTCCACCTCTTGTATGTTTGCAAAAGTATACTAGATATTTTGTGTTGCTCTCATGAGTTTAGGGCTTTGCAGTGGCCCCACTGCAGACCCACCTTTCACAGGGACACAATTCAACCATTTTGGTCTTAGTATGTTATTTGTAAGTGATAGTACCTTAGCAATTGCTTTTACAGCCTGTCTGGGTATTGTGGTTTAATCGGGTGACTCATGGTTGTGATGGAAACATTCCAGCAAAAGTTATGCTGTTTATTCTACCTGCATATTTTTTTTCTGATTAGCACTAATTTATGTAAAGTGCTTCTCCCCAAGCTGCACATACAAACAGTAAAGAGTTTCTCTCCAAGCTACACCTACCCACCCAATAACAAGAGTAAAAACACATGTATTAATTGTACCAAGGGAGATGTTCTTCGTTCCACATTGCTGCAGTCCTTACTACAGGGTAGTCCGCTGTCCAGTCGGCCCGAATACCAGAGTATATGGCTGACGTCGGTCAGGGCGCATTAGACTGACGTCAGTACGTCAGGGTACTAATGCGCATGACCGACGTCATATCCTCAGTCTTTTTTGCCGCATGGTCCGATGCAGAAGCAGTTTTGCGAGTGCAGCTTGCAACTAACTCTTCAGGCAAGGTTTCTGCCAGGAGCACAGAACTCCTTAGCAGATGTGTTAAGCAGACAAATCATGGATCCCCACGAGTGGAAACTGGATCTTCATGTATTTCAGAAATTGACAGTGTCATGGGGAACTCCAGACATAGATCTGTTCGCTTCTCCACTAAACCACCAGCTGCCAAAGTTTTGCACAAAGGGGTTTCATCACACAGCTTGGAAAGTGGATGCTCTGTCTTTCAGTTGGAAAAACCTTCATGTGTATGCCTTTCCACCTCTGCCTCTTCTTCCAAAGGTGCTATTAAAAGTCAGACAAGACAAGCCAAGGATGATTTTGATAGCTCCAGATTGGCCTCGCAACACTGGTACCCACTACTAAGGAGTCTGGTAAGGAAGCCTCCATGGCCTTTACCTTTGATTCCTCATCTGTTATCTCAGAAGGACGGTCATCTGCTCAATGTCAAGCTTCACTCTCTTCATCTAACAGCCTGGCATATTCTGTGTTGAAACACAGCAGGTCTCAACTTCCTCAACAAGTTTTAAATGTGATTATGGAAGCTAGAAGACCTAGTACAAGGAAAGTGTACATGAAAAATGGAAGAGATTTTTATTTTGGAGTACAGCAAAGAATTTGGAGATTTCTGAGCCTAATTTGAGTGTGGCTCTTCAATATCTTACTGAGTTATTGGACAAAGGTTTGTCCTTCTCTTCCATTAAGATTCATGCTGCAGCAATTTCAGCTCACTATGATTGTGACCCACCATTATTTTCGCATCCTTTGTTCAAGCAGTTTCTTAGAGGGCAAAGAATATAAGACCCCACGTAGAGCTCCTACTCCTGCTTGGGATCTCAATTTTGTGTTGGAAAAACTTACTCTACAACCTTTTGAGCCTGCGGCTACTGCTGAATTGAAATACTTGTCATGGAGGACTGCTTTTCTGTTGGCTATTACTTCTGCAAGAAGGGTGTCTGAGTTGCAGGCCCTTATGGCAGTAGAGCCCTTTTTGATTTTCCATAAGGATAGGGTATCATTACGTACTAATCCTTCCTTTATGCCTAAGGTGGTTTCTAGTGTGGCTTTAAACCAAACTATTCATTTGCCTACTTTTTATGCAGACCCCCAAAATAAAGGGGAAAAGATTTTGCACACTTTAGATGTACACAGGCAATTGCGTTATTATTTAAGCAGGACTAAGGATTTTAGGCAGTCTCAGCAGTTGTTTGTTTCTTTTGCTTTGAGTTCGCAGGGCAAGCCTGTGTCAAAACAAACTATTTCTAGGTGGATTGGGTTTTGCATTGCATTTTGTTATTCCCATCATGGCAAGGAGATTCCAGCTGGGATTAGGCCTCATTCCACTAGGGCTACTGCCACTTCAACAGCATTTCTAAGGGGGGTGGCAACTAAGGATATTCTGGAGGCAGCTACTTGGAGTTCAGTGCATACTTTCTCTAAGCATTATCACCTTCCTATCTACTCTAAGTCTAGGGCTGGTTTTGCCACTGCTGTTTTGCAAGGCATGTTGTCAGCTCCTACTTCTTTATGATTTGCCAGCCTCCCTTACCTCTGCTTTGGGATTCTACCCAATAGTAAGGACTGCAGCAATGTGGAACGAAGAACATAGTACAGTTTTGTACCTACCATAAATGTAGATGTTCGAGGATCCACATTGCTGCAGTCCAATTTACCTCCCTCCTTCCCCTCTGTGTTTAGGGGTGGTTGTGTAGGTGAGGTTATATGTTGATATTTTTGTATATATTTTTGTATATATTGTACATATTTCTGGTGCAGGTATTTTGGGCCTTGTCTTTTTAGGGTCTTCTGACATCTGGGGCAAGAAAAGACTGAGGATATGACGTCGGTCATGCGCATTAGTACCCTGACGTACTGACGTCAGTCTAATGCGCCCTGACCGACGTCAGCCATATACTCTGGTATTCGGGCCGACTGGACAGCGGACTACCCTGTAGTAAGGACTGCAGCAATGTGGATCCTCGAACATCTACATTTATGGTAGGTACAAAACTGTACTTTCTGCAGCTTCCTGCATGCTGTGCTGATCATAACTCTCACATGAAGACAATCATCTGAAAAAATATCTTCTCTTCTAAGACATGTTAGTACACCCCGACAATGTTACTTCACCCTCCATGATCCAGATGCACTGACCTGGAGCTGCTGTAGTAAACAAGGCAAAAAATATAGCAGCTGAACCACATTGACCAGCCAACAATCAAAACTTTCCTAATCAGTGTAACCAATTAACAATCAACAACTGCAACCAGTCTCATGGCTAGAGGCTCTGGGGTTCAATCATGAGACAGAGTCACTGCTTTGCAAGAGCAGAGCTGTAAGTTGGAAAAAGTATGACCACTGAAATACTAAAATATATAATGTCCATTAAAATGCAGAGGCATCCCTTTTCCATTAAAAAAAACAAGCTATACTAGAAGTTTCCTGAGATTTATGAAAAATAATAATCTACCAAAACAACACATTGACATTTTAACAGTCCAGGTATACTTTAATGACAAAAAAAAAATCAAGAAGTTGAAATTTGCAGTATTTTTAGTATCTACCTTCACATAGCATTATATGACGATGGGGTGGGGGTGTGCAGTAAATCATTTTAACAGAGAAACTCCCTTACATGTCAAATTTTATGCAGTTTATTTAATGTGACAAACTTTACTAACTACAATATTTCAATGTTCAAACCGTTATTTATATTTTGGAACTTTGCACCAAATCTGCTGCATGTATAAGCACTCAGAGCCAAACAAAAAGGACCCAAAAGTACAAAACTGAAACATTGAATGCACTGAGTTTGCTTGACATGATCATTACCAAAGGCTTTAATCCCGCTGACTAAATAAGATGTTTACATCAAAGAATAACAATAATCTTTACACTTTCAAGCATCAGATCTGAAATTTTATTTTAATTGAAATCATATGGTATAAAAGACTGAAATATTAAAGTACACTTTTGGCCACTGCCGCAGTCTGCACAAAGTTTACATTTCATTTCATTCAGTGTATTCATCATAATTGTCCATACTTGGGCACTTTGGGTGGAAAGGGTAAAGACAGTGGAAAACATGAAAGTTTAAAATCAGTGAGCAGATAGAGAAATATTCACTTGACAACTGCAATCCATCTGGTTTAGAACATTGCAAACTGTATTCGTGGAAAATAAACACATTCGCTAAGATAATCCATTCATGTACAAAATTAACTTAAGAAAAATCAATTAAAAGTGATACAAATACACTTTAAAAACATATCTGGAACTGCTAGATAACTCCCTTTTCAAACATTATCTTCCTACTGTCAATCCTTCTGCACTAAATGACCTATCCCAAAATGTAAAGAATGAGCGTGTGCCATTCAAACATTTCTAAGCAGTCCCAAGTACAGATAACTGTCAATGCAAACCTCCAGTCTACTCAGTAATTCATTCACATCTAATTTCCCAAACTCATTTTAATAAGCACCAACCCCTTCTCAGGATAAAAATTTTGATTGCAATGCTGTCGGTAATGTGAGCATTACTTTAAAAACTGCAAGCAATCTCATTACAGAACCTTTAAAAATAAACAAAATAAGATGTGCACAAAGCAGCAAACAAATGTTTAAATGACAAGGGAATAAAATGCGGAATGACAATATTGTACTTGTGCTAAAATCAGGTCTCACATCAGAGCTAGTACATAGCATTGCAACTCAGTGTAAGAAAATTCAATTCTAACGACTTACCTGTTACTGCAGGAGATGTGTAGTCAGTAATAAATCCCCCTCGCTCTCAATTCTTTCTTTGCCGCGACCTCAATCCTCTTCCCTCAGCTGTGTACCGCAAATGAATCTACCAACGGAAAAAACGGCAGGACGGTGTTTTGGCGCATGCGCACACCAGCATAAAGACGCTGGCATAAAAAAACAACGGGGAAAAAGTAATGTGGCGCATGCGCACAACAGCTGAGAGACGCGGACGTGAAAACACACGGAAAAAAAGTAAAATTTAAACTTAAGGGTCGCGGGCCGCATGGAAGAGCTCTGAGGGCCGCGGGTTGGACACTACTGATTTAGACCATCTCTTCCAATTTCTTCAAAAAGGTCTTTTGAAGGCAGGTCAGAAAGTAAATGCTTGTCTAGACAGGCATCCAGTAGTTGCCCCTTAGCATATACTGTGCCATGGGTTGTAACCTTAGCTAGGCATGGCTTATCACAGCACTAGTTGCTGCTGCTCTGGTGCAAGCATCACTTACCTCCTTTGCCGGGTCTGATGGTATACTTTATTTAAAAAAAAAGTTTGGGTTAGTTGCATGTATATTCTTTCAAAACCATTATCTGTGATCTCCAAACCCTTGCCCAGTGAAGTTCTTGCTCTGATTTCTTGTGTGCATTTGGTAATCAGTAGCCCTAAATGAGAAGCTAGAAATCTAAACCACCTCCCCAGAGTGGTCCAAGTCTTTGCATTACTGGGAAAAGTAAGAGTTAGAGCCAACTTGAATCCCCATGCTGCGTTCTAAAGTTACCATGCCCAAGTCTGCTTCAAGACTCTTGCACAAGTATCAGTAAGCTGCTTTTGTCTTGTAGAACAATTGTAGTAAGCAGTGGCTGGGAATCAAGCCCTTGGAATGCTAACGGTGTGTGATGCTTAGGGGATTTCAGTGCTCGTACTGTTCACTACTGCTGTAGTCTTCGCTGTATGGGAATAGAGCCAGCTTCCAAATTTCAAGGCACCTTCCACGCACCCTGTCAGGTAGCTCAACCTGAGCGGTCTAAAACAAGTTTGGTGTAGAAGCCCTTTAAAGCTTTACTGCCACCAAAGCGTTTGCTCCTCTGAGGCTTTCAGGGATCGACAGTTGTCTTGTGCTTTTCTTTTTTGGGGCAGATAAGTTCCCTTTTGTAAGGGACAAGAGGAACCTTCCATTTTTCTTAATTTTGTTGATCTGCTTTCCTCTTCAGGAAAGTTTTATTTTAAAGCCAGGAGAGTTGGGTTTTAGTTCATTGTTTGGGTTTTAGTTGATTGTTTCGAGACTAGTTTATCTTTTAAATGGCTTTCTCATTTTTTTGTCAGTTTAAATGTGGTGTAAAGGAACTAAAAAACATTTTTTGAGAATTTTTTATTTTTGTTTGACTAGCATAGTGTTACAGTAAAAAGCACTTATTAAAAAAAACTTTGGTACACTTGGTATTACTGGCAGTTGCTGTTTTTCTTCCTTGGGAAAGAGGCACAATTTTTGGCATGACCGTGGAACCAGCTAGCAGTCCCACAGTCGGTCCTTCCAGCCACAAAAAGAATACGAAAAACAGCCTTTGCCACCACAGCAGGGTATTAATTTGCTTCAGCCTCAGGTTGGTGACTCTGGCCATTTGTTTTTACCTCAAGCCAGTCCTCTTTTTGCCCCTCTCTGGTGGAGCACCTACAGCCACTGTAGACCAGGGGTTAGCCACATCCTCTGTGGCTGTTGGTTTCCCCTCAGTGGGCAAGGGAGAGCCACTGTTGTTGGTCCTGGGAGAGGGAACAAAGAAGGCTTTCAGTTAGAATGCTTTGCCCATCCTTGGGGAAGCTGCTGCTGTCAGTAACATGGTTGGTGTCATTTTTCGTGTCAGAATCAGAAAACCAAGCATTTATGTATTCCTCGATTTCCTTTGGATAGTAGTAGTTTACTGGGTTTGGCTCAGGGTTTAATTCAGCTTATAGATCATTCTTGTAAAGAAGGTTCTATTACTCTTTTCCAGATGGGGTTCAATATTCTGAATCTGAACAGAAGTATGCAGAGATGCATACAGGTTTTTTCAGAGTTTTACATTCAGGCTCATTTGTTGGCTTATACTGGCAGATTGTAAAGGTTTGAGGAATGTTTTATCTGCAGTTTCTTGAGGGAAAAAATGCTTTAACTTTGTATTCTCTATTGTACATTGTATATATTGTACTCCTTGTTTACAGTGCGTTTGAGACATTGAAGTCTTTCAAGGCTATGGCCACTGATACTGTTTTGAGAATGTTTGCATGGCTACATTCTCGGAACCTCCCAGATGTTAAAATTGAGATTTTAAATTCTCCTGTGGATAGAGATTGTGTCTGGCCCCTCTGTTGCTGAGTTGAGGAAAAAGTGTGGTGAAAAGAGCAAGCTGATCCAGGGAGCCTCTTAGATTTTTCTGCCCTTTTTCCAAAATTCCCAAAGGATTTTCTATCTGCTGTTCTAGTTTTGGCAATACAGTCTCAAAATGCAGGTAAATAGATGTTTAATAAGAGATGGGGGGGGGGGGGTTGTTCAAAAAGAAGTCTTGAATCTCCCCAAAATGGCAAGGGGTTCTCGCCTCCCAAAACAAAGGACAATCCAAAGTGTCTTAGACTGTTTGAGACCTTATGATCCCCTCCCACCTTGGATGCTTTTTTTTTTTTTCTGACAAAGTCCTAACCTCCATTTTTTTCTATGGTAACATTGTTTGACAAATGGGTTCTACAAGTCATTCATAAAGTTACAGATGCAGTTTGAGGAAATCCCTCCTTTCAAGGGAGTCATTCTTCCTTCAAATCAGGCTCTGTTTTCACCAGTTCGTCATCGCTTGCTGTCCCATGTAGTGATAGAACCAGGCCCTCCTTCCCAGGTGGGGAAGTGTTTTAATTGAAGGATGTTCCTACTGCCTAAGAAACCAAGTGCTTGGAGACCAATTCTGGATTTTTCTTCAACCTGTTTGTGATGGTACCAGATTCAAAATGTCTTCACTTCATAACTTGTTACCTCTTCTCTCAAATTTCCTGGCAATACCTGACTAAAAAGATGTTGATCATGTCCCTGTTCATCCAGACTTGAGACAAAAAGTAGTCTGGTCACCCTTTGGACTATCCACTGCACCAAGAGTGTTCATAAAGTGTCTAGCTCCCATTATAGCTGATTGAAGGCTACAGGGTATCCTAATTTTTTTTCATATTTAGACAACTTGCTTATCTGTATAGGGTCTCTTTCAAAGATTGTGTTCCTGGGATGTCAACGAGACAGCTTGGTTGAAAGAGCTTTTCAACAGGAAAAAGCATCTTTTTCTGGATCTATTTGTAATGTTTTCCACTCAAACTTCAGTTACTACGAAGGAATACCTCAGGAGTTTTGGTCTCCTGGCATTTGATTCTCATAAATCTCTGGCAAGACCCTGTATGAGAGAAACAGTGGTATGAATCTCTCTGGTCCCATCAGCAGCGCTCTTTTTCAAATCCCAGTGCTAGAGGTTTGTCAGAAGAGAAGTCTTTTGGTGGAGACAACAGATATCCTTAAATTAAGGTCTCTCCTCCTGTGTCCCTGCTCCAGGGCAGTCATTCAAAACAGATGCTTCAGACTTTGCTTGGAAAGTAGTTTCTGGAGTGAAACATCCAGGGGGTGTGGGATACACAGGACAGATGAAAGCATATAAATATCAAGAGATGCTTGTCCTGTTCAACCCACCCAACTTGTCTTTGCTCCCCAGGATCTCTCCAACTGTTAGACAATACCACAGTCGTGGTGCATCATTAAGCAAGGGGGAATCAAGTCATACCCCCATTACAGCCTAGCTATGTTAGCTTAGGATATAGCTTTACAGCACAGAATCCACAGGCAATCTACATTCCATAAGAGCAAAATGTCTCAGACAAGCTGAGCAGGACCAGTGTGCATACCCTCATGAATGAAAACTAGATCAAGGGTTTTCAAAGATTTGATCCATCTGTAGGGACTTCCTTAAATTAGACATAGTTGCTTCCTCTCTGAGCAGTCAACTGGCAAGATTTTGTTCCAGGACTCCATGCAAGAAGGCCAAGAAGACAGATGCCTTTTCTACTTCTAGGACAGGAATGTTCCTGTCTGCTTTTCCACCCTTTCTACTGATATCCAGATTATTTTTGAAGATTAAGGAGTACTACAAGATGATTGTGGTGACTCCCTTCTGGCCCAGGAAGCCATAGTTTTCCCTTCTTTTGAAAACTGCCAGGGGCAGTTTACCACAAGCTTTCTCACAGATTTGATTTATTAGCAAAAGAACAGAGATGTTCAATACACCCCAATATCAGCTTCAACTGACTCAAGCCCCCTCCTTTTTTCCATTGTTTACATGTGATTGGGGTGTTGTCAGCTGTCATCATCTGTCTATGCAGTGCCACACTCCTACCTTCGACACATGCCTGACATCAAAGGTCTTCTGTTGCAGTCCATCCACCCTTGCTTCCTCTTCCCTAATTTCTGTCTGTCCCAAGTCATCTTCACCAGATTGTCTTATACTTTTCTGCACATGTTCCTGAACCATGATAGTCTTTTCTTTTTTACCTTTTCTGCAGTTGGAGCTTCTTTGGGTTCTGTTTGTATGTCTATCTTTCTTCGTCTGTCCCACAGTATGCATTCTGCCACATTTCAGGCACTTCATCTCCATAACCTCTAGCTTCCTCAGCTGCTCTGCCTTTACTGCTCCGGTTTCTGTACCAAACCGGTAGTAATGGTCTTACTGTTTTGTACACCTTATTTTTTGGAAGCTATGGGATTCATATGTCGCACTACACCTGACAACACTACCAGTTGGTTGCAGTCCCTCTGATTCTGTCTTTGACCTTTCAGACTTCCCTTCTCCTCAGCCACCCCTAACAGATACTTGAAGCTATTAACCTGCTCCACTTTTTTTCCCTTCTATCCTAATTCTTAGCTGCTTCTGGTTCCCCCATTTGCTGCCATTGCAGTTGTATTATCTGTTCTGTTTCATCAGATGTGCCTGTTCTTTGCGGAAGTTTTTGCTCCGTGTCTGCCTGTACTGCCATATTGTCTGCATACGCCAACTTTGTTGTGTACCTCTAACCCATTTGCTAATGTAATCTATAACCAGTATGAAAAACAGCGGGCTTGGATCTGAACCCTGACGCACATCCACTCTTTGTGGAAACCTCTCTCTGAGACCAAACACTGTTCATACTTGTCATTGGGTCCTTGCACAGTTGCACTAATTCTACCAGTGTTTCCGGGGCTTCGAACCACCGCAGGACTGCACCAAATCAGTTTTCTTGGAACTTGTCATATCCTATCCCCAAGTCTAGGAATGCTCAGTTGGGCACTCCCCTCATTTCTTGCTTCTCAAGTATTTCTCACAGCAAACATGGGGTCAGTTGTGCTGCGTCCTGATCTGAATCCGCTTTTCTTCCATCATACTTTTTACTACACTGTATATTCATTTTATCAATCCCTCTGTCTCCATAACTTTCATGCAGTGTGACAGGAGTTTAATACCTCTGTACTGCCCTCAGTTGTGAATGTCCCCTTTGGCACTAGTATGCTTATTCTGCAGTCTTCTGGGATATGCCTCTCTCTCCTTACTGCTATGAGTACTCTTAAGAGACATTTCTCCAGCACGGGATGGTAGTGTCTTAATTCCTTTTAGGCACCTGCTTACTGAGGATGTGCAGCAAATATTAATGGAGGCAAGAAAGCTTGCTGCTAGAAAATGATGCATTAGCAAATGGAAATTGTTTTCTAGTTGGTGCCAGCAACATGACAAGCATGTATTCGAGGCTAGTTCTCTAGTTATACAGTATCTGAGAGTTACTGTTTTATGGCTAACAGGTGATCCATTTGAGCAAGCTAATTTGTCTGACTTGCTGTCCTTGACAAGGAAAATTATTTTACTAATTGCTTTGACCACTAAGTTGCAAGTTCCTATGGTGAGGCAGCAGTAATTCCCACAAGGACAGGATTCTTTGAGAACTAATTTTATGCCTGAATTTGTATCCAGGTTTACCTTAAAGTAAAACTCCACCCTAGAACTAAAAGAAAACTTTTTTCACTCCGCTTCCTAACCTATTTTAACACCTCAAAATCACTCCAAGTGCTTTACTTGTAATTTTAGCCTGTTTTCCGCAACATGGCTACCAATGGGGCTTGATGTAGCAACATGATCTTGTTCTGCCTCACCTCTTTCCCATAATACTTTGACTCATGCCAGACATAAGGAAGTAACTTTGATTTCCCATGCCATTGACATATAATGGGATTTGGGAGAGTCACTGTTATTTCCTTTACCTTCTGTAAAAGGACTGCTTCTTTCCTGTCTCTAATCACCCTCATTTATGTTTGGCTCAGACCTTGGTTTACACTATACTTAGAAGTTATCCAGCTAAAGCCAGACAAGTAGCTTAACTGCAGGCCTTTGTTCAGATTTTTATTTTGTAGTCTTAAGGAATTGATTCTGCAAGAGTCAGTGCAATGATAGTTTTAGCACCTCTGCAGTAGTATGGGGGGGGAAGGGACTCTAAGTCTTTCTACTCCATTGGGGAACTCTTACATGTGACTCGTGTCAAATAAAATTAAATGGTTCCGTTGTGGTAAACAAGTCCTGCAGAGACCTTCATACCTTGTCACTTGTTTAGGCCTAAACCACGGCTTCTCTAATTGCCTTCTATGCGACCTTTTCGGTACTAGGACTATAAGGAAGGCATATAGGGCTAAAATCTTGTCTAAGCAACTTGGTCAGTAGTCCATTGCCCATAGCACAATGGCATCCGTCGATCTTCCTGAGGTTGAGCTTCCCAAGGGAAAAAAGGATAAAAGACACAAACTTAAGGACTGTGACAGCCTTTGTCTGTCCACCAGTCCCCCAAGGCTCATTATTGCAAAGGAAGGAAAGATGCCTTCACAGCCCCCTTTTGCGAGCGAGGTGGTAGCGCAGGCCTTGGTCAAGACCCTTTTGGTGTCCGACATGCTGTCAGGTCCCTCAGTTTCAGTCTAGGCCTTGGCATTCGGTTCGTTGGTCAGGTCTGGAATCTATAAGCAGATGATGGCTTCCAGCAAACGTTTCTAAGCTGATTTCTCTTTGGGGCATCCGCTAACATCAGGTATTTCTTTCAAGGAGACTGGCGTCAGACTAGCAGATGTGCACTGGCCCAAGGCAAAAGCTACAGCAAAAAAGAGAGATCGACCTCAGGTACTACGAATAGGCCTACCAAATCCTGCCTCATGGTTTATCAGCAGGATTGGGTCAGGTTGGTCAAGAACCTTATTTCTTTAGTGCCCCCCCCCCCCAAATTCTACACCCGGAAAAAGAAAGATGGACCCCTAAATTCTACACCAGAAAAAAGAAAGATGGGACCCTACACCTGAGACCTTTTCAGAACTCCCGGATTCAGAAGAAGACTCTAACCAGGTGGACTCTGTCCTAGCAAATTAACCCTTCCTTACCTTGTTTGAGGATTGTGTTTCAGAAGAGGTTTCCTTCTGCTTCAACCCCTCGGGGCATTACCTTTGAGGAAACACTGTATGCCGTGAGAGCTTTTCCAGAGGCAGGTACAGGAGTACCCCCAAGCAAAAAGAGGGTCGGGGAGTTACTTTATCTCCCTCAACACAAACCCTTGTCTGCCCATCCAGTTTTGGAAGTGGTAGGTGTCTTTATGGAATCCTCCCTCAATACAGACTCTCTTCCCCCAGCCCCTCGTAAACTAGACAGGTTTTACACAGGCCCCAAAGATGCTAGGGCTAGTTACTTAAAAAAAAAAAAAAAAAAAAAAAAAAAAAAAATTTTACCTACAGACAAAGCAGGGCCCTTGACAGATTTGGGTAGAAGGTTGACACTTCATCTACCCTGGCCATGAGGCCTCTCCATTGCCAATTCCATATGATAAAATACCACCAGAGTATTTTGGAAAAAGTGAAGCAAAATATTTCCTCACCCAGAGGACAAGAACACCTCCAAGGAATTGCTGGATTTCTGCCATTCCCGTTCCCAGGTATCTAGGCACTCCTTGCATTGCAGTTATGATGCCCTAGAGGCATCTTCCTGAGCTGCTGTCATTGGCTGTGTCATCAGAAGGCATGCTTGGCTTAGGGAACAGCCATTACAAGAGCATGTCAAATCTAAACTGCTGGCAGCACCCCCTGGATAAGGACTTCCTTTTTTAGACTAAAAGCTGAAGCTGTGTTAAAGATGGAGAAAAACAGAATCCATGAAAAAGGTCGAAGACAACTTCTAAGTCCAGCCACCTAGGTTCAGTAGTAATTTTCCCACTAAACATCGGTTCCTTCCCTCTCAATCAAAACCCAGTCAGAAGAAAACCTGAAAGGAAAGGCCTCAGGCAGCAGCAATTGCAGAGGGCAAGGCAGTGGTCCTCAGGAGCACCCAGGCTGGGGAGTTCTAGGCCACAGGGCTCAAGCAGAGATCAGCAGCGACTCCGGAGCCACCTGTTTCTGTATGCATTTTCTCCCCTGCTTCTCCTTCCAAGGGTGGTCCTAAAAATCGGGGAAGAAAGGCCGAGAGTCGTACTGATAGCTCCAGACTGGCCCAGACAGCACTGGTATCCCCTTGTACTGATTTTGACCAAAGAAAAACCTTTGCCGTTACCCCAGAGAGAGGATCTGCTGATTCAGGCAAAGGGAAAGTTTGTGCACCCCAACCTGCATACTCTTAAACTCTCTTCCTGGATAATTCATCAAAATTCTGCCCTGAGCAATCCCAGAGTAATCGGGTGCTTAGTGTCCTTTGAGTCTAAAAGACCCAGTACTTGGCAAACATACTCTGCCAAGTGGAAAAGTTTCTCTATTTGGTGCCAGCAACAAGGCCTCGGCCAACATTTCAGACATTTTGGAGTACCTGGCTATCTTGAGTGACAAAGGCCTGTCCTTCCCATACATTAAGATTCACTTTTCTGCCATTTCAGCCCACATCCCTCCTCTTCCTCCTATCTTTTCCTTTCCCCTAATGAAGCAGTTTGTTATGGGAGTGCTGCGTGTAGGACCTCTGTGGCAGCCAACATCTCATTGGGACGTCAACTTTGGTCTAGAAAAATTTGTCTTGCCCCCTTTGAGACAACTGCTTCAGCTGATTTAATATTCTTTGTCTGGAAGACCGCCCTTTTACTGGCAATCACCTCAGCTAGGTGGGTCTCCGAGTTGCAAGCCCTAATGGCAGTGGAACCCTTTCTCATCTTCCACACACAGAGCTTCACTCAAAACTAATCCTTTCTTTATGCCCAAGGTGGTTACGGACACTTCCCTAAACCAAACTATACACTTGCTTACCTTTTTCCCTAAGCCAAAAAACCAAGGGAGAAGAATCCTTCACTCCTTGGATGTATACAGGCAACTTCACTACTACCTTGACAGGACTATAAAACTTTCAGAAAGTCAGAACTGTTTTTCGTTTTCTTTTGGCTCTGAAGGAAAACTGTCTTAGTTGGGTGCCCCACTGTATTTCCTTTTGTTACACCTACCATGACAAAAAGCCCCCCCCTTGAGTCTGTTAGGGCCCACTCAACTAGGACCACTTCTACCTCCACTGCTTTCCTGAGGGAAGTACCTACCAAACACATTTAAGAAGCAGCTACCTGGTCATTGGTGCATAGCGCTACCAAGCACTGCCACCTGTCAGCCTTCTCCAAGTCAAGAGCAGGATTTGCCACTGCCATCCTGCAGGGCATCCTCTCTTCCCATTAAGGCACCTTCCACCCTTATCGCTACTTTGGGAATCATCCCATATGTTAGAACTGCAACAGTGAAGCACAGTGAACATAGTACAGTTGTGTACACTTTACCATAAATGCAGACGTTAGTATATTCACTGCATTCAACTTTCCCTTCCTTCATCCCAGTTACTACCCTTACAATAATAGCATTTGCCTCTTTTCTCTTCTATGCCCTACAGGTCCTCTTCCTCTAACTGGGTCCCTTGATTAACATTCATCTATGGGGCTCCTACCTTCAAGGAGCAAGAAAAAACTGTCATGGTGTCTGCTTGGCTCCTTTTATACCCATCTGTCCTCAAGTCAGGGTAGGGTGTCCGCCAACTCAGGGAGGAGGGAGTTTTCTACTCTGGTAGTCAGGCTGACCAAGGGCTTCCGAAGCAGGAAATCCCTCAAGTCAAGACTGCAACAGTGAATACACTTGAACATCTACATTTATGCTAAGTGTACATAACTGTACTTTCTCCAGAAAAGTTATCCTTTTACAGTAGGACTTGTCTGTGTCTTGGTTACCAAAGCATGAAGCTAAGGCTCATTGCATCCATGGTTTTAAAGTTCATATTTTGGAAATGATTTAGTGACAGCTCCCCAGAAGGGTGTCATTAACTTTGTTGGTCAGGTAGGTGGTAGGTCCTAAAAACTGTATCGGGCCATGACAGGAGACTGTAAACATATGCAGTCAAATAATTGCAAAACATCCACTATATATGGAATTAGGGCATCGAACAGTGCATCATGAATGTATCTTCCCGTAACATAGAACCCGTTAAGTTTTTTGTCTACATGTATGCAAAAAGAGTACAAAAAGCAGCAGCAGCTTGATGTTCAGTTACAAACTGCATAAAATTAAGTTATAGAAATGAAGTTTGAATTGTTTCACAACAGGCAATGTTGAAAATACCATGTTTTTCATAAGGATCACTGTTGCAGAAGAATTCCTGACAAATTGGAGTTATCCACAGGTAACCACTTCACACATACCCTAACTCATAGCACTCTGTAGACATAAGGGCATGGACTAAATTCCTTGTGTGTTAACAAGCCTGTGCGTAAATAAGAGGATGTCAGATTGCACTATCTTTTAGTTTTTGTTTTTAACCGTGCAGGCTTCCATGCCTCTTCTGTGAGCGTTTGGTTTACTTGTTTTTGGCCTTTGAACCCCCCCCCCCCCCCCCCGAGGTATAGACTCATCAAAAAGATAATTGGTAACACAGGCATCCAGGCAGTCTTTGGTGTCCTTAGAGGAAGACGTTTCCCATGAGAAGGCACGTCACTATAGGAAGTTTGAGCAAGGGGAAACCCAAAGGATGTTTGGGAGAAGGTAGCAGTTGTAGGGGTTGCATGGTCCCTTAGGATGCTTCAGCCCCTGAGGCAAATGTCCGGATGTCCCTTGAGTTTCACTGTTGCTGTTATCCCTACTGTGGTAGCCCTCAGTTGACCTGAATACCCAGAGTTGATGTTTTTGTGCGCTGTGGAGCCCATAGCAGAAGCAGTTCACACGAGTGCCAGTCGGTCGCTACCAGAAGTTGAATTTCAGCAGAAAACGTCTAAAGCCAAGCACCCCGTTGGGGACCCTTTTTTCTTGCTTTAACTGATGTCCGAAAAAGTTAATTGTCTCACCTGTGGAAAGCAGATCCCACACAGAGACTTTCATTCTTACTGCATCACTTGTTTAGGCCTGACCACATTGTCCCTTGGCGGTTCTGTGCCCTCCTTAATGTGAGAACCATTCGCCATAGAGCTTTTTTTTTGTAGAAAATTTTCGTGTTCTGTCTTCAAATTCCGATATGGCATCTGTCAGCCAACAATCTGTCGCCATTCCAAAAAAAGTAAAGATAAAGATAGAGGCCACACAAGGCTAAGCCTTCTGATGACGCTACCGCCAAGCAAGTCGTCAGTTCTCCAGAATTGAGTGTGGTGCTATTGCAGCCCCTGATGCCTGACTCACTTTCTATGCAGGCCTCTGCTGTGACCCTTTCGGAGTCCGGTATGCCGCAGAAATCCACTTAGTCTTCCGAGCCTTTGGCTGTCTCTGCCTCAGTTGGGTCCGGAGCCGTGATGCAGGCACCGGCTTCTGAGGAGGCCTTTTGCACTACTGTTTCTAGACCAAAACGGACGTGTTTGCATCAGACTACCGCTTCTCTGAGGCCTAGAGGCCAGTCCACTCCTAGGAAATCTGCTTCTAGCCACCATCTTGCTACTGTTCCCCCACTCCAAGCTCAAATGCTTAAAATGGCAGAGGATCTCATCTCCCTTATCCAAGGTACAGGGGGGGGGGGCACTCCAAAAAGGAAAAGGCATCCTTCTCCAGAAATTGACAAACCAAGAGTCTGAGGAATCTGATTATTCTGCTTTTGAAGAGGAACAACATCCCTAAACTGTTTGAGGATTCCGATGCAGAGGAATACTTCCCTTCTGCCTCCCCTCCAGAGGACCTCTCCTTTGGGGAAACCATTGACTCCCTCAGGGAACATTTTCAGTGGGAATCTCAAGACTTCCCACAGTCAAAGAAACAACTTAGAGAGTTTCTGGACCTGCCCCAGCACAGACCTCTGGCCATCCCACCTATTTTGGAAGTAGTGGATGATGATTTCCATGAATCCAGCTTAGCCCTTGATGCCCTGCCTCCTGCTAAACCTGACGGGTACTACAGAGTACCGGATTCTCTCCAATACCTGTACAGGAAACCTGCTGCAGACCTGGAGGTTATTACACAGGGGCCCAAAGGAGCTAAGACTAGTTCTGCCAAGAATCCTGTTCCTTCTGACACAGACACCAGAGCTCTGGACAGATGGGGTAAGAAAGTATACACCTCTGCAACCTTAGCTATCAGAGCAATCATTTGTCAGTTCCATATGTTAAAATAACACACTTTGGAACAATTAAAACAGAAGATTGCTACCTCTCCTGACTGTGCCAACTCAAAAGAGCTGGCAGAATTACTACACTATGCTTGTCAAGTGGCCAAAATACTCATTACAATGTGGATATGATGCCCTAGAAGCCTGTAGCAGGACAGCAGTAAACATGATCTGTTATTAGGAGACATGCATGGTTGAAGGAACGTCTGCCTGATCATGTCAAGTCTAAACTTATTGATGTACCCCTAGACAAGGAACACCTGTTTGGGGAAAAAAGCAGAAGAGGTGCTTAAAAAGATGGAAGACTAAGCAAAATCTATGCAAACCGTAAAAGATTACAAGTTCAACCTACCAGATTCAGCAGGAACTTTCCCTCCAAGCACAGGGCCTTCCCTGCACCTAGCAGACAGGGCCAATGTAACCCCTGCAGGGACAGGCCATCCAGGCCCCTATCCCAGACCCAGCAAAGAAGCAAACAGTGGACCAGTTCAGTCTCTAAGGAAGGGAGTTCTAAGCCAAGCTTCTATGGCAAGCACTCACAATGACTCGCCTTCCCCCCTCTACCCTACTTTCACTCATCAAAAACTAGGAGGAAGGCTCACCCTCTTCCAAGGACAATTGGGTGTCTATAACCAAGGAACCATGGGTTGTAAAAATCATTTCTCAGGGATAAAGATTTGCCTTCAGCGAACTCCCTATTACAAGAGGGTACCCAGACCTTCCCCCAAACCAGTGGGCAGAGGCATTGAAATGGGTCTAAACTCTAGTATCTGGGGGGGGCAGTAAAACCTGTCCCTCCAGATCAAACAGGAAAAGGTTTTTTACTCAAGACTATTCCTTGTTCCCAGAATAGGGCACTTGGTGCCCCATCCTGGATCTATCCAAACTGAACACCTCCCTGGTGGTCCCCATATTCAGAATGCTAACCTTGCAGCAACTCCGGCCTATGCTCACACAAAATGCCTGGCCTTGTGCACTACACCTGAAAGATGCCTACCTCTACATCTCCATCAGGGAATCGTGCAGAAAATTCCTGTGCTTCAGAGCAGGCTATCAACACTTTCAATTTTCTGCACTGCCCTTTGGCTTATCTACTGCTCCCAGAGTATTCACCAAATGCTTGGGCCCGGCTGTAGCATTCTGCAGACAGAGAAATGTACAGATTTACCCTTACCTGGACGACTGGCGTATTCAGGCAGAATGCAAAGAAAAGTTGCTCCAGGACCTTTTCTTTGTCAAATCACTCCTAACTTCCGTAGGGTTCACCATCAATGAGAAAAAATCAAAGCAAAACCCCACCAGAAAAATTATTTTCCTGGGAGCTGTGCTAGACAGCAACCCAAATAACCTTCCTATTACTTCAGCTGGCTTCCAGAAGTTACCTCACTGCAAGGAAGTTCCTGCAACCCCTGAGATAAATGGCATCTTGCATCCTTCTCATCCCACTCGCCAGGCTTCATATGAGAAAACTTCAGTGGTACTTGAACCTTTGGTGTCCGCACTCAGTCCCTAGAGACCACTCTCCGTCTGATCCCTTGTGTAAGGGCCAAATTTCTGTAGTGGGCAGAGGTCTGTACCATGAACAAGGGTCTTCCCTTAATCCTCCACCCTTCCGGACAGACCATCGCCAATGCCTCAGACATTGCTTGGGGCGCTCACCAAGCAGGCAGGTGTACCCAAGGCCTTTGGAATGCCCAGCAACTTCACTTGCACATCAACCAGAAAGAAATGATGGCAGTGCAAAAGTCTCTGACTTCCTTCCAACCCCATGTCAGGCCAGGGTTGGTCCTTATAAAAACAGACACCACAGTAATGTGGTACATCAGCAAGCAGGGGAGCACCCAATCTTACCCCCTGTGCAGGTTAGCCACGAGTCTGGCTTACAGCCACCTCCATAGGGGCTACACCTAATTGCCCAATACTTACCAGGGATCAACAACACACTGGTGGACCACTTAAGCAGAAACTTACTGGACCCCCATGAATGGCAGCTCCACAGAGAAATCTTTCTGCAAATCACCCAGGAGTGGGGGACCCCAGAAGTGGACCTCTCTGCTTCGTACCTCAACCACCAGCTGTGCATGTTCTGCACCAGGGAGCATCACCACCTAGCATGGAAGATGGATGCCTTGAGCTTCTGCTGGAGCTCCTTCTTTGTGTATGCATATCCTCCTCTGCCCCTTATTCCCAGGGTTCTGATCAAAATAAGACAGGAGAGACCAAAGGCCATGCTCAATGCTCCAGATTGGACCAAACAGCACTGGTACCGCTTATTACACAGTCTGACCTTACAGCCCCCAAAGCTGCTTCCCCTGATGTCAGACCTCTTGACTCAGGAGAGGAGGAAGGCACTGCACCCAGACCTACAGACTCTCAAACGTTTGGCATGGCTTGTACACTAAAAACTAACAAGGAGTCCCTGTTAAGCAAACCGGTCCTGAACATTATCACAGAGGCCAGAAGACCCAGCACAAGAAAATCATATGCAGGAAAATGGAAAAGATTCTGCTCCTGGAAACAATCAAGAGGGCAGTACTTCCCAACCTTCCCTCTCTCATCCTGTATTACCTAGCAGAGTTGCTCAATAGTGGCCTCTCTATCCTCTTTTAAAATCCATGCCTCGGCCATCATGATTCAGACCCACCCCTCTTTTCTCATCCTTTAAGCAATTCCTCAGAGGGGCTTCTTATATCAGGCCTCCCAGAAGACCTCCAATGCCACCCTGGGACCTGAATTGTATTAGAAGTAACCTTACCTCATTTTGAACCTGCCGCTTCATCAGAATTGAAATACCACTCATGGAAGACTGTCTTCCTTCTAGCTGTCGCCTCCGCCAGAAGGGTCTCGGAACTTCAAGCTCTCATGGCTGTTGAGCCCTTCATTTTCCATGCATAGTCTCCTTGAGGACTAACCCCTCTATGTCCAAGGTGATATCTGATGTGACCCTTAACCAGGGCCATACACCTTCCCACCTTTCCCAACCCTCAAAGCAAGGGGGGAAGTAATTCTACACTCACTAAATGTGAACAGACTACTATCTGAACTGTACTAAGCCATTCAGAAAAACAGGCCAGCTTCTTGTAAGCTTTGCCCCAGGGGCAGAGGGGAAGCCCATGTCCAAACAAACCCTTTCCAAATGGATTTCACACTCTATTTTTGCTACAGACTACATGGGAAACCCATCCCTAAGTCTATCCATACCCACTCCACTAGGGCAACCTCCACTTCCATTGCTTTCCTTAGAGGAGTACCTACCAGGGGCATCTTGGAAGCGGCCACCTGGACCCTCTGTCCATACCTTTACAAAGCATTACCACCTGTTTCTCTCTAAGTCTAGGGCAGGGTTTCCTCTGCAATTCTGCAGGGCCTCCTGAACCATACCTAGGACTCAACCTATCCTTCCACCCCTTTCCTCAGCTTTGGGAATCCTCCCACAGGTGATGACTGGAACAGTGAAACATGAAGAATATAGTACAGTTGTGTACACTTAACATAAATGTAGATGTTCGAGTGTATTCACTGTTGCTGTCTTGGTTTCTCTCCCTCCATCACCCATTTAACATCTTCCCGTAGGGGGACACAAGCTCCCAAGGTGGCTTTTAGCCAGTGATGACTGCACCATCCACATTTATGATAAGTGTACACAACTGTACTTTCCTGCTGGTAGTGTCTGGCACTTCTGGTAACATCTGACTGTTCAAAAGCAAACATGCATGCGGCTTTTGGCACTTCCTTCCAGACCAGGTACTATAAGGCAGGCTTGTCAGACATTTTGTTGGTCTGAATGGCAGATGCTGTCAATAGCTGGCTTTGCCCTCAGATGTCGTCACCCCCCCCCCCCCCGAGTACCTTCACTCGCCAGATTTAAGGCCACCCACGCTGATGTAATTTTCGTGAAGCAGTGCAACAGAGAAAATATTGCCACTTCATTGGCTTCTGTTGCTGAAATGATCTGTGCCTCTTACTTCTGCCCCACATATATCAGGAAACAGGGTTATAGTCCCATTTCATTAGAAATCTTAAGATGATGAAAAAGCTTTTTCCTGCGGTAGCAGGGTGCTGGACGTTTGTTCCCAATGCCAGTAGCCCCAGAACCGAAATGCAAGATGCTCATTCAGCTGTGGATTTTGAATTATCTTTCTAGGATGATAACAATACAGTACAGATGCCACCCCGCCCCCCCCCCCCGATGTAATTGACAGTGGAGACATTCTCATTGGGTTCTCTTTGCCTGAGGTGTCATATGCACGAGGTCTTGCACGAATGAAGGAGTACTTCAAGTGGGAAAGGAGGGAGATGTCTGATACCAAGAGCAGTTATTTACATCTTTTCATTTTGGAAGAACCTAAGCCTGTTTTTTTGACATTCCAGGGACACCTTAGCATCTTTAGAATCAGATTTATTCTGTAAGAAGCTGGATTGTTAGTCTGGCTTTCTTGCCATTTTCTTTGTACAAGTCTGAGTACATCCCATAATGATCTCCTGGTGCTTCTGATGACTGCAAAGTTAGTCTGGTACACAGCATGCTCCATTATGGTAGTAAGAGTAGTGCTCTGGACTGTTAAGGTGTGTATTTCTGCCACCTTGACTTTCAGAGCTGTTACGGACACAAGGCAAAGCATGGTTTAGTAATAAAGGCATGGCACTTAATGAAAAGGAATTGAATGTTAAAGTGCCAATGAAATACAGCAGTGATCTAAAAGACATTTACAATATTGTGAGAAATAAGTGGAAAATTTTAGCCAACAATGATAAACTTAGGTTGCTAGTTGGCAACTTTCCTAAGTTTTTGTATAAAAGGAACAAAAATCTAAAGCAACTTTTACACAAAACTACCAGCTTCAATACAGAGTTGCCTGCAACTGAAAGGGTCGGGACTTATTGTTGCCGGTGATGCAAGGCTTGTAAAGAAATATCTAAAAACAACACTTTCATACACCTGATTACAGGGGTAAGATACCAACCTAAACTCTATGCTGATTGTTGCTCTTGCATTGTGATGCATCTTGCCAAATGTGGAGCCTGTACTTCGTTTTATGTGGATAAAACGAACAGAAGATTAAAAGACCACATACTGCATCACCTAAGTTGTATTAGACTTGGTGAAAATACCAATGCTTTTTATCAGCACAAGTAAGCCTGAACATAACTTTACATTCATGGTACTACAGTTATGTGAACCTTGATAAATGAGGGGGTGGTAGACGCAATCAAACAGAAGTGGCAGACGCCTGTTGGATAGCAGATTTACACAAGCTGATAAATCCCCTGGGTTGAATGGATATCTTCCACTAAAACCCATTTTGAGAGAATGCAAGCTCAGGCACTGAAATGGTTAGCTTGCTATAAGCAAGAGCTCTAAGAAAGATGAAAGGTGTGGTGCAGCTTTGTCTGGTCAAGTGTTACTTAAGAGTTAAACACACTTTGTTCTTTGATCTGATAAAGGAATTGTCCGAAAGTGCTCATCTTTTATGCTTTACAATTAAATTTATGGTTTTAGCTGTCTTGGTCCTTGTGTTTGCTGCTTACAATTGTCGGACACATGTTCATGTATCGGGGAAAAAGTCCTGAAACAGGATTTGCTGCTTACAATTGTCGGACACATGTTCATGTATCGGGGAAAAGTCCTGAAACAGAGGATTTGTGCATCGAATTGCAGATTAGTCCTTAAAATCACAATATTTGCCCTCTTAGCTTGAATGGTAGTGATGAACATTAAGTATGGCTGTGTTACAGTATATGGCTGTGTTGCAGTATATGGCTGTGTTGCAGTATATGGCTGTGTTGCAGTACATGTGGATTTTAGAGATGATCGGGCAACATGCTGGAATCCATGTGCAAGTACTGCTGGAATGCATTTGGTCCAGTGATATCCCTTAAATTTGAACTTTGATAAACCCCTTCCTTGAAAGTTTTGAGGTGTAGTCTCTCCCCCCCCCCCCCCATATGCAGTAGTAACTACCTTTCAGTAATTGGTCCATTTGCAAGCACAGGACCAAAGACCAGCAAGATAAAAAAATGAGGACAGTTGGAAAATTGGAGAGAAATTTGATAAGGGAGTAAAGATTGTAGGAAGCTGCCTTGAGTGTTTTTCTGGCCACATGTTGCTCAGCCTTTCTAAGTTCTACTTTATTCCCTCATCAAATCATCCTACTTTGGAGAAAGACTGAGCCAATTCTGCATTTTTTTTGGGAGGACGGGTAACATCAAACACAGAGACATTGAGAATTATCACACGCAGCCACATATTACCTGAAACCTTGCAAAAGTTTACGGGAATGTGGTTACAAAGGATCTGTTACACCATTCCCTTTTTCCAGTAACTTTCAAAGCAAGGGTCAGTAGAAGAGGTCAGGATTGTATTCAGATGTTTTGGTTGGTGCTAAGGAGGGGGCAATCATCTGAAACAAATTCTAGATCTCAAGGCACCAGTAATTTTAGATGCTCATTCATCCTCCAGTCTTTGCTCCATCTACTTGTGTATGTGGCTTCCCTGATGATGCTGGACCTCAGATGCATCCCTTCCTGTTGTGATTCAGAAGTTTCTCTGGTTCACACCTGACCCCCCCCCCCCCCCCCCATCACAACCAGTTTTCTTTCTTGACTGTTGTGTTCTTTATTGCACCCAGAGTATCTAGCATTAATGGTAATATTCCTGAGGAAGGGGGTGCAAGTTTTGCCTACTTGGACAATTGCATCCTTCAGACAACAGTGGAGTGTGGTTATTAGAGATTGTATCACCCTGGCTTGTTGCAGGGACATAGGTTCTCACTCAGCCTGCCCAAATCAGACTAAGGTTGTTTTGGGGCCGCCCTGAATACAAAGGAAGTAGTGTCTTGTCTCCCATTAAGACTGAGTTAATTTTTCTCTTTTTTTCTCCAGCAGGCAAGGAGTTCATGATGGCCAGGAAATTTCTCATGGCTTTGTGTGGTACACAGTCTTGAGTTGTCCTCAGGGTCCCCTTAGCCAGATTACCTAACAAAGATTTTAGTGGTTACTGAATTCTTTCTGGCATCAGCATCCACATCCCTTGGGCAAGATTCTCTGTGTTGACATGTTGAAGTTTTATTGAACAGAACACTTTTGCAGTAAAGGATGTTACAGACCCAGTGGAAACTGAAGGTCTTCCTGCTTACTGCAGACATCATCACAGTGATGTAGTACATAAGCAGAGGAGCACATGGATGTCCTTCATGGATGCATCTGCAGTCATAACAAATGGGTTGTCCTGTCGTCAGGCAGCCCTTCGGTCGGCCGGATTCCAAAGTCTGGGTCCGGCTTCGGCTGATGTCGCACTTCACCCAACGTCATCTCTGCTGGTCTTCGGGTATAAAGGCATCAGCCGACGCCATTTTCCTCAGTCTTTCTTGCCGCGTGGCGCCCGAAGCAGAAGCTGTTCGCAAGTGCCGGTCGGTCAGATCCAGAGATTACTACTACCGAACACTACTTCGAAGACTTCTAAAAAGCTAAGTACCCCGTTGGGGACTCTTTCTTGCCTCAGCCGATGTCAGAAAAAGTCAATAACTGTTTAACTTGTGGGAAACAAATACCTCATAAAGATTTCCACTCTTACTGTTTGCCTTGCTTAGGCCCAGACCACGACGTAGCAGCTTGTTCGGCCTGTGCTTCCTTCAACCGACGAACGCTTAGGCGTCGGTCGGAGTTTGCTGAACAGTTTTTCGGCTCAGATTTTGCGTACATTATGCCGTTGGATCCTCCGACTACCCAAATTGTTAAAAAACGCAAAGAAAAAGACCGACACTCGTGGTCCGCGGTTTCGGCCGAAACCACGGTTAAGCAAGCCGCGAGTGTCTCTGTTTCGGCCGAAACCGAGAAAACTAGTCAATCCTCAGCCGAATCCATGACTACTACTGAGGCTCCTGCTACCTTACCTGAATCAGCCTCAGAAATTTTGCCTACAACTGTGGTTCCTACTGTTTTATCAGACACCATCCCTTTGGATATCTCTACCCCTGCACGTGGTGCTGCTAGGCCTCCTGCAGCCATGTCTATTAAGGCCTTTGCCAGGGCTAAAGCAGCAAAATCAGCGCCTGTTAAACCACCCTCTCTCAGGCCCACTTCTAGTTCACAAATGCTTACTCTGGCAGAGGATTTAATATCCTTAATTAGGGGATCCCAATCTCACCCAGACAGGGCTTCTCAGCCCCCAGAAAAGAGACCTAGAACAGAGCCCCCCGAGCCTGTGTCCTCTGATGATTCTGCGGATGACTCAGACATTACAGACCAGCCAGAGGCTCCTTTTTCCAATTATGAAGATTCAGATGCTGAAGAATCCATTCCAGCTGCCTCTCCACCAGAGGAATTCTCCTTTGGGGAAACCTTACATGCCATGAGAGAACAATTCCAATGGCAGGGACAAGATTTCTCAGATTCAAGAAAAAGGCTTAGGACTTTTCTACACTTACCACAACATAGGCCCTTAGCTATACCTCCTGTCCTGTCTGTTGTGGACGATGCATTTGATGATGTCTGTACTGCACCTGATTCTACCTCCAGCCCCTGTCAAACCAGATAGATTTTACAGGGTGCCAGACACTCATCACCACCTATACAAGGCCCCACTTGCAGACCCCGAAACTATATCCCAGGGGCCTAAGGCAGTAGCCTCGACCACAGCAAAAAACCCTATTCCCGCTGAAAGGGAATCCAGGTCCTTAGAGAGATGGGGGAAAAAAGTCTACACCTCTGCTACTCTTTCAGCTAGAGCTTTAAACTGTCAGTTTCACATGATCCAATACCAAGAGTTTATGCTTGATCAGTTAACTAAAAAACTGTCCTCTGATGAATCTTTAGATAAGAAATATGTATTAGAAATGGTGAATAACATCCAACAGGTTAGTAACCATTCTTTAAAATGTGGCTATGATGCACTGGAGGCTTCATTTAGATCAGCCATGACTGGCACAGTGATAAGAAGGCATGCATGGTTGAAAGAACAGGTCTTACCGGATCATGTTAAAGCTAAGCTATTGGATGCTCCTATGGATAAGGCCAGTCTATTTGGGGAACCTGCCCAGCAGGTAATGAAGAAAATGGAAGAGAAGGCAAAATCTGTGCAAACAGTTAAAGATTTCCTACAGGTTCAGCCACCAAGGTTTAGCAGGAACTGGCCTGCCAAAAATTGGTCCTTTCCTGACTCCACAAGATCACAAAGGGGCAGGAACAGACGCTCTAGGGGCAGAAATCAATCCAGAGGAGGTGCCTACAGAGGACGACAGTGGCAAGGCAATAACCGAGGCACAGACACAACCACTGCCACTGCAACAGGACAATCACAGTGACTTGGCTCTGATTCCGCCTACCAGGGAGCAAATAGCAGCACCATTAGGCGGAAAGTTAGCTTTATTCTCAAAATTGGCACTATATCACAAAAGACAAGTGGATTTTGCAAACCATAGACCAAGGCTACCGGTTCCACTTCCACACTTTACCAGTAAAAAGAGGAATGCCAAACCTGCCCCCAAATCAAAAACTAGAAGCCCTTCACCAGATAGTGGAATTAATAAAGATGAGAGCTGTGGAAAGAGTACCAAGAACAGAACAGGGCAAAGGATTCTACTCCAGACTCTTCCTAGTACCAAGAAAAGAGAAAAGCTGGAGACCTATTCTCGACCTGTCCATCTTAAACACATACATCATTGTCCCAAAATTCAAAATGCTGACCCTACAGCAACTTCTTCCCATGCTGGGCAAGGAGTGTTGGCTGGTAACTCTAGATCTCAAGGAGGCATACCTGCACGTCCCCATTCGACCAAATTGCAGAAGATACCTCAGATTTCTTGCAGGATCAGAGCATTATCAATTCTCAGCATTGCCCTTTGGCTTATCTACTGCCCAGAGTATTCACAAAATGCCTGGCATCAGTAATCGCTCACTGCAGAGTACAGGAATCCAAATTTATCCATACCTGGACGACTGCCTGTTACAAGCGGACAACAAAAGCAAGCTGACAACAGATTTGCAAAGGGTCATTTACTTGCTACAAGCCCTGGGATACACAGTCAATTTACAAAAGTCAAGGCTGATACCATCCCAGACAAGAACTTTCTTGGGCGCGGAATTGGACACAGTCAAACAGATGGCATTCCTAACTGCAGAAAAACAAAAAGAGCTCCCTCTTTACTTCTTGGCATTAACAAAGCAGAGCAAACTAACAGCAAGAAAAGTTCTGCAGGCCTTGGGCTTCATGGCTTCATGCATAATCTTGGTCCCACATGCCAGACTACATATGAGAAAGCTACAGTGGTACCTAAAGAATTTATGGTCTCAACACAGGCACAGCTTAGAAACAGAAATACCACTAATCCCATGCTTAAAACAGGAGTTCCTATGGTGGGCGTGGGCATGCCAGTCAAACCCAGGCTTGCCCTTCCACAACTTTCAAGCAAACCAAACCATCACAACGGATGCCTCAGACCTAGGATGGGGGGCACACATGCTGGACAAATGCGTGCAAGGACTGTGGACTCAGGACCAGCTGCATCTGCACATAAACCAAAGAGAAATGCTGGCAGTAAAACTGGCAATCCAAAAATTCAGACCATTCCTCAAAGAAGGCCATTTGATAAGGACAGACAACACCACAGTCATGTGGTACATCAACAAACAGGGAGGCACTCATTCTTACCCCCTATGCAGAATGACTTTGGACCTTTGGAATCTGGCTCTCAGCTACAACATCCAGTTACAGGCAATATTTGTACCGGGAAAAGAGAACACCCTAGCAGACATTTTAAGCAGAACCACCTCGGATGCTCACGAATGGATGCTACACCCGGACATCTTCAAGGCCATCACAAAGAAATGGGGAATGCCACAAATAGATCTATTTGCTTCCCCACAAAATCACCAGCTCAAAAAATTCTGCACAAGGACATTCCACCCACTTGCATGGAAGGTGGACTCTCTATCCTTCAGCTGGAAAGGCCTGACAGCATATGCATTTCCACCTCTTCCCTTGATGCACAAGGTACTACTGAAAATCAGAGGAACGTCCAAGGATAATTCTGATAGCTCCGAACTGGCCAAGACAACACTGGTACCCATTGCTGAGGAGCATGTCTCGGGAGAAAATTTGGTCAATACCCCTGATGCCTCTGATGTTAACTCAGAACAACTACAACATCATACATCCAAACCTAAAAACCTTGCAACTGACTGCCTGGAATATCACATAGTAACTAACCCAGACCTTTCACAAAGGGTTAAAGACATTATCCTTGAAGCCCGCAGACCTTCAACAAGAAGGAACTATGCAGGAAAATGGAAAAGGTTCGTCATTTGGAGTACTGAAAGAGGAAAAGATGTGTCGCACATAGATATTGCTAACATTCTGGAGTACTTGGCAGAGCTTCTACATACAGGCCTGTCCTATTCCTCCATCAAGATACATGCATCAGCTATTTCAGCAGAATACAGCTTTGATCCTCCTGTCTATTCACATCCTCTACTCAGGCAGTTCCTCAGAGGGATCAAGAATGTAAAACCTCCTAGGAAACCACCATTACCAGCATGGGACTTGAATTTTGTACTAGAAAAGTTGACACTCCCTCCGTTTGAACCAGCAGCAACAGCAGATCTACAACACCTGTCATGGAAAACTGCTTTCCTACTGGCTATTACTTCAGCAAGGAGGGTTTCAGAACTACAGGCCTTAATGGCAGTGCAACCCTTCCTAATCTTCCATCAAGACAGGGTGTCCATGAGAACTAACCCTACATTTATGCCTAAGGTGGTATCCAGAGTGTCTTTAAACCAGGCAATCCACCTACCTACCTTCTTTCCAAACCCACAAAACAGAGGTGAAAGAATAATGCATACCTTGGATGTACATAGACAGTTACGCTACTACCTGGACAGAACCAAAGGTAACAGAAAAACTGACCAGCTCTTTGTAGCCTATGCAACAGGAAGGGAAGGAAAAGCAATTTCCAAACAGACAGTCTCCAAATGGATAGGAAATTGCATAAGATTCTGTTACTCCTACCATGGAAAACCAATTCCACAAAACATAAGACCTCACTCAACAAGGGCTACAGCCACTACCACAGCTTTCTTAAGAGGAGTGGCAACCAAGGACATTATTGAGGCGGCTACTTGGACCTCCGTGCATACATTTGCCAAGCATTATAATTTACCTCTATATTCTAGATCCCGAGCAGGGTTTGCCACTGCTGTACTGCAAGGGATCCTGACTACACCATAACTTTTATTCCTCCTCCCCTAGTTTGGCTATGGTATTCTACCCATTTGTTATGACTGCAGATGCATCCATGAAGGACATAGTACAGTTTTGTACCTACCATAAATGTAGATGTCCGAACTGGATAGCATCTGCAGTCAGGATTACCCTCCCTCCTTCCCCTCTGTGATACTCCTAGGGTATTTACCCTCCTAATAGCTAGCTGGGGGGGAGTCTCTTATGGTGTATTTGTTTGTATATATGTACATACATGTTTATTTTTTGTGTTTGCCTTCTACTATTTTGGAAACATTGGCATCTATCCAAAATTTAGCTTTCCAAGAGGGCAATTGGCATCTGGGGCAAGAAACACTGAGGAAAATGGCGTCGGCTGATGCCTTTATACCCGAAGACCAGCAGAGATGACGTCGGGTGAAGTGCGACATCAGCCGAAGCCGGACCCAGACTTTGGAATCCGGCCGACCGAAGGGCTGCCTGACGACAGGACAACCCATTTGTTATGACTGCAGATGCTATCCAGTTCGGACATCTACATTTATGGTAGGTACAAAACTGTACTTTGTTTCCCTTTGCAGGCTAACAGTAGAAACCAAAATTTAAGTGAATATTGGAACACAAAGCCGTGCATAGTCCCTTGCACTGGAGCAGTGTCACAGACAACCTGAGCAGGGCACTCCAGGGGAAAACAGTAAGTGGAAACATGAAGTATTTGGACAGCTGGCAACCGATTGTAGTCCTAAATGTGAATCTTTTCACCTCTTTGAAACACCAGTTTATTATAAAAGGCTTCCATGCAATAGGGCCTGGAGAATGGATGTAATTTCAGTCCAGTACAAAATCTGTTCATGTTGCCATTCCATCCCTTCCCATACTGCTGATTCCCAGGGTTGTGAAGGAAAGGACCTAATTATGATTCTGATGCTGTACTAGACCAGGTAACACTGGCTTTCAGTAAAAAAAAAATATAAAAACCTGCCATGCTTCTTTCTTTCCATAAATGTTAGACATGCTCAGCCAGAGGTTCAGAATCCTGGTCCATGGCTTGATCTGACTCATTCTTCTCGCACAGCTCACAACCACCCCACCATCCCTGAGCATGCTTGACTGTGCTGAAGGCAGCCAAGAGGGTCTGTTGTACACAAGAATGCATCTTGTTCTCTAACTTTCAGATTTTTTTTTTTTTTTTGGAAAGCAGTCCCTATTTTTCTACCAGAGTGTTTGTAGCTGCTATTTCAGCTTAATTTCGCAGCAGGTACTCTTAACAGTGGCATGTTGGTTAAGCAGTTTGAGGAGTTCCGCAGTTAATTGAGGACAGTGCCTCTCCTTGTTTTTCATGCTCAAGCACCTGGTTCTTGGTCCCTTTAACCCACAGTATCAGTACTGCACAAATACCCCTCAATGAGAAGGTTTTCTGGTAGCCCTCTCACTTGTCAGGACAGTTTCAGGGCTACATGTAAATGTCCTTTTATGGGAACACCGTCAACTTCAGAATTAATTCCTTTTTATGACTAAAGTAGTACCTGAACTGTCTTAGCCAGGCTTGTGAAACTGTCCTTGATTTTCCTGAGACTTGGAATAAAGGAGAGATTTTGCATCTTCCGTATGTCTCTAGGCAGCTGTGATATATGGACAGGACCTTGTCAATGAGATAAGTCTGTGGCCTTTGTTCATGGTAAGAAGTGTAAGTTGGCACAGCGAAAACTGAAAATCCTGCAGTGGTACATTAAGACTCATTCCACAACGGCAGCCTGAATGTCAGCAGCTTTTGCCAGGTATGTCTTTGTCTAGTGTATCAGTGAGGCAATGGCTTGATCTGTTCTTACAGCTTCAGAGTATTTACGAGTGGAGTTTGTAGTCCAGGAGCAGAGTAGGTTTTCAGGACTTGTGTGTGCAAATGCTTCTCTGAATGGACCTAATAGGACAACTGATGCCCTTGGTCACTGTCCTAATTCCCGATGTAGCTGTGGGAGTTTTCCTGTAGGTCAGGGATAATAGTTTGATTAGGATATGTGCAGGAGACTCATCCAGAGACCAGCCTTTTTCCCATTCTGTCGAAAAGTTCTTCTGTCTGTCTGCTTAGGTCAAGAGGGCAAGGTAGAATTGAATTGTAAATGTGTCATTTGGCAGGAAAAACTTGTAGCTATGTTGTATTTGGATTAAAGTCCTCTTGCTAGAATTTTTGTGGACTTATTTGAGGTGACTTTAGCTCTTAGGTGGCTTTTCATTTGGGTTGTGTTCCAAGTGGAAGTGGTTCCTGGTGTTTGAGTTTAACACTTGGGACCAAAGGTCTGAGTTGGCTGTTCCCCTAGAGGTTTTGGCACTGATAGTAGCCAGCTTGGTACCCTCAACACCAGCCATTGATGCAGATTCCACTGGGCCAGAATATTTAAGTGGATTTGGATTGCGTGGTACAAAAGTGATTTACCCGTTTTTCCTTTGTACTTACTGCTGTAGCTGCAAAGTCTTAAAACCAAACCCCTTTTTTAGTGAAAGTTATATTAGAGGTTAGAGCCTCAGCTTTTGTTTCAGGAGGACGTCTCCACAAAGAAAAAAAAAACAGCAGAAGAGGCACGTTTCTTCTCTTCCCCCTTCTACGGAAGAGGAGGGGATGGATTTTTCTTGGGGCCTATTAAAGGCCGTTATGGCTTTTAAACCTTCCTTTTCAGCTCCTCCTCCCACTCCACAGAAGATTACTGTGGAATCGGTCATCTTCTGAGTAGGAGGCCTTCGATTCTGATGACCATTCCTTAGCTTACTCCTTTCATATTCACACTCAGCCAGGTAACCTCTAATGACTCCATCTTTTCTGTTGGAGGCATCCTTCAGGGATTAGCTTTGACTCGCACTCAAAATGTTTAGTCATATTTGTAATGGTCTCTGATGTCCAGAAAAGATGCTGTTGTCTGTTGGAAGTGAGTACTCAGCCTCTTTCCCTGTCCCTGCAGTCCTGGAAGCCTTTTTGGATGCTTTTGCATCCACGTCCACTACTCCTGACCTTCAGCCTGCAGCTTTCAAAAGGCCAGACAGATTCTGCAGACTTCCAAATTTATTTTAAGAATCCTGTAGCTACTCCTTCAGCTGTTTCCTTAGCCTCAGACTGACTAAGCTACTTCAGGTGCTGATGTCCTACCATCAGACAAGGGCAGAAGGGATGTGGATAGGTAGGGAGAAAAGAGCAGAAGGGCTGTGTATAGGTAAGGAGAAAAGGTGTATACGTACTACCTTGGCCTTCAGAGCAGTTATCCGACCCAGATTAAACACCTGTTAGCTGGCCTTAATCTGAACAAAGCTGTGGCTGGTATAAACTCCAAGCAGCAAATTTCGCTTTTGGTAAATCAGGCCACTCAAGTGGCTAGGCATAGTATAAAATGAAGCTATGATGCTTTGAGACCTCTTAAAACCAGCTGCTACTGGTTTGGCATTTTGAGTTGCACCTAGTTGCATAACCAGAAAATTTCGAGTTAGTCCCCTTAACAGGGACCTTTTTTAGCCAGAGGCAGCTAGTTTAAAGTGGGATCAAGGTAATACTATGAAAGACTGCAGACAGATCCTCCTTACTAATACTATGAAAGACTGCAGACAGATCCACTTTACTTCTCTGCCCAGACACTAGAGTAACTACCTAGCCAAGCTTTCCCTCTCTGTTAGAAGGGAACATAGGCCTTCTCAGAAGCACAAGGCACCTAGAAAAAGATGTCCAGAAAAACAAGAAAGGAAACCCACATCTGCAAGTCTTCCCTTTACAGAAGTCTCTGTGACCATGTTCCCAACCCCCATCCTCCCTTGGTCCTACCCTTGCCCCAGGACGCCTTTTTCTTGGAGGACAGAATCCAGTGGACGGGGAAGCTTCCTTATGCCTTCCCTCCACTTCCTCTGCTACCAGACGTTTTACTAAAGATCCTGAAAGCCAAAAAACTACTAGTGGCTCCCTTTTTGACCATTCTCCCTTGTCTGTCACTTAGCCAGGGGCAATTGCCACAAACTACTCAACAAAGTGGACCTGGTCACACAACAGAACATCCTTCAACCTAATCCTCTGGGCGATAGGATTCTGATCCCCTACAGACACCAGTTTTCTGAAGACATTCTTCAGATTCTCCAGGAGGCAAGGGGACCCACCACATGAAAATCCTACATAGCCAAATGGAAGAGATTTTAAGTATGGTGTCAAGCAGACAATCAGGAAAGTTTGTATTCTGTTTGTGTGGGCTCATGAAAAGCCATCTGACTTGCTCTTCCATTAAAGTCCACCTTTCAGCCATTTCAGCCTGTCTATCCACTTGTTATGACCAGGGTTGAGGTTAAATAATTTTTAAAAGGGGTCTTGCACTCAAGCCCTCAGAACTTGTGCCTCCCCTGGGACCTCAGCTTTATGTAGGAAAAGCTCACTCTACCTCCCTTTGAGCTAACCACTTCAACTCTCAAATTCTGCACATGGAAAACCATTTTGTCACTGGCTCTCTCTCTCCTGCTAGGAGATTCTCAGAATTACAGGCTCTCTTCTGCTAGGAGAGTCTCCGAACTACAGGCACTTGTGGATGTTCCTTGCTTTATTTTCTTTAAGGGCATAGTGGCCCTGAGGGCCAACCTTTCTTTCATGCTGAAAGTAGTAAATGAGATGTCCCTCAACCAGGACATCAGTCTTTGCAGCCATGTAATTAAATTGTCCACAGAACAGGGGTGAAAGAAATATTCACTCCCTAGATGTACACAGACAACTAAGATTCTGCCTTGACAAGACTGTCTGCGTAAGACCAACAATGTCTCTTTCGTGGCCTCTTAAGCTGTGCCAGCCAGTATCCAAACAAACAGTTGCACACTGGATTTCTAAGTCTGCTTCCTTTTGGTACTTGCACATTTGCAATATTTTTCCTCTTTCCCAGGGGCTCACTCTGTAGAGCAGTAGCCTTTTCCGGGTAATTCTAATTGAGAGTAAATTCCAGAACCATTCAGAAAGCTGCTACCTGATATGTGCACAATTTCATGAAAAGTTACATAATTGATGACTTTTCCCAGGTTGAGGACAGCCTTGCTAGGTCAGTCCTTTCTGGCCTTGTAAGCAGTTTTCACTATTCTCAATCAAACCTCCCTTTTGTTCCCTTAAGCTTTGTGAATCAAGCATGTGTGAAATACTGCAACAGAGAGTTCAGTAAGGACATAGTACAGTTATCGTAAGTGCTTACCATAGCAGTAGATATCCTACTGATCACTGTTGCAGTATTCCTTCCCGCTCTCATCCCCATTTTGCCAGTTTTTATCCCTTCTCTCTGTTGCCCTGTCTTGCATACCCTAGGACAGAGGGTGGCCTTTTTCTCTTGCTATTCCCATCCTAGCTGACTCCTCTGAGGTCTTCAGCCTGCTGGCTTGGAAGTAGTCTGAGGATTTATGTTCATGTTCATATGTACTCCTATATTTGTGCACTGAGGTCATACATTGGACATGTGCTACTGGGGTGGTTTAGGCTTGGGTATCATGGCCAGACGTCAGCAGTGAAAACCCCCATTTGTTTGAAATATTGCAACAATGATCAGCAGGATGTCTACTGTTATGGTTAGATGTCCTGTTCCTATGTTGCAGTATTCTAGTTTTGGGATTTCCTGCCCTCAGGCGACTTGTACTTCGGCTCCTATACAAAAGCTTCAGCTTGGCTGTTGCAGCGTGTGTGGGATGTCAGACGTAAAGCCATAAACCAGGAGCCTTAAATGTGATGTCTGCACGCACAATCCCTGGAACTTTTCAGCCACAGACCACCGCATTGTGTGATCACTCCTTCTCAGATGTCTCATTAAAGCTAAGTAACTTGGGTTTTTTTTTTTTTTTTAAATATCTGATTGTTATTGCTTAAGCTTGGTTGTTGTAGCAATTTCTAGCTGATGTCAGGTAAAAAGCGTAAATGCCAGTGTGGGTGCCAGATTACCCCATAAAGACACCTATAATAGGTGTGTTTTTTGCTTAGGCCAGGAGCACGACCATTCCGCCTGCTCCATTTGTCAATCGTTTGTGCCGAAGACCCTACTCAGCTGGCTGGCCGCATTAAACCTCCACCTTAAGCGGTTACCCTAAAAATGGATCCTGCCTCGGAAGCCCATTCAGAACCTCCGCGTAAGAAGCCCAAGCTTCCTAGGCCTCCCTCGCCTGCCGCTTCATTACCGGACACCCTGCCAATTGCCGATTTAGAAGCTGAGGGGCACCCAGGCTACCTTTGAGGAAGCCATTGCTCAGCCGACGACAGGCACGTCCTCTGACCCTACCCAGACTACCGTTGATGTCTAGGGAGAATCAGAATCTGAGGTACCTCCGTCCGGGATCCAGACTTCTGAAACGGTTGCATCTAAAACTGATTCCAGGCTGGTTCCAACTTCCACCCCAGCTAAAAAGAAAACTAAAACAAAGCATACCTCCTCCACTGCAGAAGGCCTACCAGATTGGCAGTCCTTCACTTCTTCCCTCATGCAGGCCTTTATGGCCCTTAGGCCTTCAACCTCATCCCCCACTACTCTACCTTTAGTCATCCCTAGGCCTGCCTCACCCCCCCCCCCCAAACTTCTCAGGTTAAGGAGGAAGGGCATGATTCTTCCTCAGTGGACTCCGTCATACACCTTCCAAATTGAATCCCCCCAGGAATATTATTCTCCTAATGAGGAATATATTGAAGGGTATTCTCCCCTAGAGGATATTACATTTGGTGAGACCATCACCAAGATGAAAGACTATTTCAGATGGGATACCTCACAAATGAGTGACACCCAAAAGAGGTACTTTGAGCTCCTTCAAGTGGAATCCCGCTCCCCTTCTGCTGTTCCTCCGGTTCTGTCTGCTTACTTGGATGCCTTTAATTCTGCATCTAAGGCCCCAGACTCACAGCCGCCTGCCCTCAAGCGCCCACACCACTTATACAAGGTGCCTGATGAGCAAAAATTCTTGTCAAACCACCCTTGGCAGACCCAGCAGTGATTGCCACCTTCCCTGAGAAGGATTCCAGACCATTTCCCTCTGCCTCACTCCTACCCACTGATAAAGACAGCAAATATGTGGATAGGATTGGTAAGAAGATATACATTTCCTCCACATTGGCTTTCAGAGCCATTAATTATCAGACGCACATGACTAAGTATTGGTGTCTCAAGCCTCCTCCATGCTGGCTTCTATCCCTAACAGCCGCATTAAGGCTGACCATCTCCAAATGGTTTCTGGCTACACAAGTATCCAGGCATTCTATTAGATGCAGCTATGATGCTGCAGAAGCATCTGCACGTTCTGCAGTATCTGCCTCTGTCCTCAGGAGATGCTCCTGGCTGAGACTTCAGAATCTCCCAGAAGACTTCAAGTCCAAGATCTTGGTTGCCCCCCTGGATCACAATTTCCTTTTTGGAAAACAATCCACAGATCTCCAAGAATCTGCAAGAAGAAAAGTAAGGAATTGCAGGACATTAAACGTTTGCTGGTGTCCCCAAGTAAAGAATTGCAGGACATTAAACGTTTGCTGGTGTCCCCAATTTCCAAGTACTATAGAAACTACCCTGCTAAAGCCACCTTTGTAAGGCATCACCTTCCTCAGATGGGTGCTTCCTCTTGCATGTCTAGAAAAGGTGCAAGAAGACCCACCGCGTCCAGACCTAATGCACCACATCCTCAGCCCAGACGGTCCTTTCATGACAGAGGAGGCCCCAACAATGTGTTACTGCTTTGCCCACCTGCCACTCTCAGCATGCATTCCCCACTTCCTTCCCTTCTGGCAAACCATCATCATGGACCACTGTGTACTATCCATAATCCAAAAATGATATTTCCTCTCTTGGAAAGAAAAAAACACCCAGGAGAGGCATCCCATACCCCTCCAAAAACCAGCTACATCTCCTTCCACAGGTTTTGACAGACCTGCTGAAGCTAGGTACCATAAAATCTGTTCCCCTCTGGACAGGAAGCTGGTCCCCAAAAAAGACGGCCCTTGGAGACCCATCTTAGATCTGTCCATCCTAAATCTTCACCTTCCGGTGCCCACCTTCAAAATGCTGTCACTTCCCACCCTGCTACCTCTTATTCCAGCCAAGGCCTTTATGGTCACCTTGGACCTAAAAGAGGCCTACCTAACACATACCCCTCAGGAATTCCCACAGAAGATTACTGCATTTCTCTGGGCCTTCCTCTCATTTCCTATTCACTGCTTTGCCCTTTGGTTTGTCCACTGCCCACCCACCCCCCACCCCCCCCACCCCGAGTGTTCCAAAAATGCTTAGCCCCAGCCATTGCCTTCTGCAGAACTCTGGGAATCCAGACCCCTATCTGGATGATATCCTAATACTGGCAGAGTCAAAAGATACCCTCTCAAATCATCTGCACTACACCATGTCCCTTCTGCAGAATCTAGGGTTCACCCTCAACCTTCCAAAGTCGTCCTTGAACCCAGACCAGGACAAGATTTTTCTGGGTTGCAGAATCAGAACGGACCAAATGAAGGCCTTTCTCCCACAGGGCAAGGTACCATCCCTGACCTCCCACTTCAGGGAGATCCTACACTCTCAAAAAGCAACTGCAAGGCAATTCCTTCGACTCCTGGGCTTAATGGCAGCAACCATCCCTATGCTACCATTGGCCAGAATGCGTATGCGCAAGCTACAGTGGTACCTCGAAAACATTTGGTCCCAGCACCTAAATCACTTGAAACAGGTAATTCCTCTCCTTCCCTGTCTAAAGAAAGAAATTGGCTGGTGGATCCAACAAGTCCAACTAAACCTGGGACTTGCACTTCTACCCCCCAACCCACGTAATGCATACAGATGCCTCAGATTCAGGTTGGGGTGCAACAATGGCATCTTACAGGGTTCAAGCAAACTGGCACCCTTCCCTAAAGGCCAAACGCATAAATGTTAGAGAAATGACAGTCTTCCTAGCTCTAAAAACTTTTACCCCTCTACTTCTACCAGGGGTTCTTCTAATAGTGACAGACAATACCACTGTAATGTGGTACCTCAAGCAGGGAAGGACAAAGACTTAGCTGTGCAGACTAACCCTGCTGATATGGGACCTACCCTCTCGCCACAACTTGTCCCTGCAGGCAACCTACATCCCCTCGCAGGACAACAAGCAAGCAGATCTCCTAAGCAAGACATCCTCTCCACAACTCGAATGGATGCTGGACAGGACTGACTTCCTAGATATGTAGTCCACCGGTGAGGCACTTTTCAAATAGACCTGTTTGCCTCCTCCCCAGAACAGGCAGCGGCAGACATTCTGCTCTAAGACCTACTCCCCTCTAGCATGGCGAGTAGACGCTTTCATCATCTCCTGGGAGGGGAATTTTCTTTATGCCCCCCTTCCCATTAATTCAGAAAGTCCTCCTGAAAATCGAGGACAAACCGAAAATCTTGTTAGTGACTCCCTACTGGCCAGGGCAGCACTGGTTCCCCTTACTTCACAATCTAGCCAGGGGCAATCATTACAAGTTACCCTACAAGGTGGACCTCCTGACACAAGAAAAAGGAACTCTCTCCACCCACACTTGCAGATGTTGTCCCTGACACTGTGGGTGATAAACTTTTGATCCCTTTCAGACACCACTACTCAGAGGGCGTGCTTTCAGTTCTGAGGGAAGCCAGGAAACCTACAAGAAAATCTTATCTAGCTAAATGGGAAAGATTTACAGAGTGGTGTCTAGACAAGGGCAGGGACCCTTGCACTGCTGATGCCCCTGGTTCTTGCTTGTGTGTCAATTGATAAAAAGTGGACTTTTCTATTCTTTAGTGAAGTTGCACCTTTCTGCTATATCCACCTACTTGCCTTTTGATCCCCCCTTGCTAGCCAGGCTATATGTAAAACTCTGAGACCTCCAAAGAAGCCAATCCCTCAGCCCATTGACCTTAACTATGTCCTGGAAAAGCATACCCAACACCCTTTCAAACCTGCTTGAGACATCTTCCCTACAGATTTGCACATGGAAAATAGTCGTCCTTGTGGCTATCACTTCAGCCAGAAGGGCTTCAGAGTTGCAAGCCTTAATGGCCTGCCACCCCTACACCACCTTCCACAAGGACAGAGTCACCCTGAGAACTAATCCCTCCTTTATGCCCAGTGTGGTCAATGACTTGTCTCTAAACCAATCTATCCACCTACCCACTTTCTTTCCCTCTCCCACTAATGGAGAGAGGATACTCCACTCCCTGGATGTGCACAGGCAAGTAAGATTTTACCTGGACAAAACCAAATCCATTAGGAAATCTAAGCAACTCTGTTTCTTTCACCCTGGAGCTCTGGGCAAGGAAGACTCCAAACCATCGCATGCTGGGTCAGGAAAGCCATTTGTGTCTACTACTTCCACGGGGGGGGGGCCCAGTGGGAGTAAAGGCACATTCCACAAGGGCAGTGGCAGCCTCCAAAGCTTTCATAAAAGGTCAGGGCACTTCATCCATTTTGGAAACACCCACATGGTCCACTGTCCACACTTGCACCAAACATAAACTTGACCAAGTCTCCAGAGCACGTGCAGGATTTGTCAGGGCAATCCTACAGTGGTTTGTAGAATCCTCATCCGCATCCGCCACCCTCTCGTCCATCTAAGCTCTGTGGTACTGTCCCACAACTAGAATACTGCAACATAGGAATAGGACAGAATAGTTTTGTAAAATCTTACCATAACCATAGATGTCCTCTTCCATTTTGCAGTATTCCTTCCCACCCACCATTTCCTCCCGATCTATATTACAGAAGGGCCCCAGGGTCCCATACCAGACTCCACTGGCATTTCCACCTGCTGGGCCTTCTACTGTACCTGCTGGCCTTCAAGTTCTGAGGATTGTGTGTGCAAACGTTGCATTTAAGGCCCCTGGTTTATGGCCTTACGTCTGACGTCCCTCGCACACTGCAACAGCCAAGCTGAAGCTTTTGTATAGGAGCTGACGTCCGAGTCACCCTGAGAGCAGAAAATACCACAACTAGAATACTGTAACATGGAAGAGATGGACATCTATGGTTATGGTAAGATTTTGCACAACTATTCTTTCTTGCGCATCTACTGCGGTGGTGGTGGTGCTGCGGTAGCGTTGTCGCCTCACAGACGCCCGTTCGATTCTCAGAGCGTCTTCTGTGTAGTGACATGCGTGAATGGGCGTTCCTTCGTTGAAGGTTGTGCGTTAGGCCCGGCAAGCCAGTACGTAAAAATCTTCTGCCAATCATTAGCGGACCGGAGTTCCGCTGTGGCAACCCCTAACCGGGAAAAGCCGAAAGACGCAAAAATTCTTTCTTACACAACTGTATTTTTTATCTATTCCTCTACCATTTGTTCTCTTCTGAAAGTCTTGTTTTGATTTCCTTTTCTTGGTAAGTTTTTCTTTACTCTCGGATCTGTATTGCAAAAATGTGCTTAAATTCCAAGACTGCTAATTAACATTTGCATGCATTGTAGCAGGCCGTTACTCCTTTTACACATTTGCATATTAGTGCGCCAGTTTCCCGTGTTCCCTTACAGGTGCACATTTCTGCATATGTTCAAACAAGTCCACAATACCTTGAAATATCTTCGTGGGTCTGATTGTGTTGAGTATAATTGAAGTTTTCATGGAAAAATACGTACTCCAAAGAATTTGACTGCTTTTTGTTTGCTTTTCTAGTCCATGATTTTTTTCCTTTCTCTGCAGCCAATGAATTAAATTGTTTTAGCCTGACAGCCAGGTTAAGGTGGGGGCAGTTTCTCCTAACTTTGGCTACTCTTGAAATGGTTGCCATTTGTACTGTTTTCCTAGCTTAGTCTTAAATGAGCCTTCTCTAAACTGGGGCATCAGTTTCCTGCCCAACATGGTAATGTAATTGTTTTGTTTCCTTGATTTTTTTTTATGGTCACTCTTCCCAGTTAATGCACTTCTAAATATCTGTCTCCTTGCTTCTGGTTGTCAGCATTTCTTTTTATATATGGGGATCACTAATTTGGATTACATTTGTCCTCTGTGGACCTGTAGTATTGGTCTGCACTTCAGGCTAGCCAGCAGTAGTCCTTCATTAACTCACACACCAGCAGAGCAGTTGCGGGTTCCTGGCTAGAGTATACATATGTTAAACCAGTTTACAGGGAAGCTATTTGGAAACTGTTGAGCTGTTTTTACTGTCTTGATGTCCCATACCGTCTTTAGATAACTAAGTTGTTCGTTTCAGAGATACGATTGAGCTTTTGTTATTGAGGATCTTAATGTTAGAGTCTGTGACGCACAAGTTAGGGTGTTTGACCTTAAGATGCATCTTTCAGTTGACCAAGTACTGTATGTAGTCTTCTGGGGTGACTTAATTACTTTGTGTTAACCTGTGTGTGTACTGCAGTTTTATCCCTTGCATGGCTTTCCACTTGTGCTGCTTGTTCTTCAGGTCCTGTTATTACATCAGAATCATTTTTAGTTTTCTATTTGGCACAAAAAAGGGAGAGGCTAGTGCTGAGATGTACCATCCAGGTGGGTAGTATAGTGATGCATGCATGAGGCTTAGATATGTGGTACAGGCCCCAGTAACTGTATGTTGTGTTCAGAAGGGTTAGTCTTGGTAAGTAATCCACATTTGGTTGAAGCTTAAAAGCAGCAAAACAAGCTTGTTAAATAGCATTTGAAACAAGATGTTTGAAATTTGTGTGTAATTTTTGGACATTATCATTGAAATGTGTATTTATTTGAACATGCAATATGTTTTCAGACCATTAAATTGTATACCTTCATTAATGTATTTTAATTTATTTGAAAATTTGATCAGATGTGCAGATTGTAGCAGCGGATTTTGAGTTGATCTCTTAGCAACATGAGAATGTAAAAGCCTATGGCATAAAATGTGAATTTATGTAAAACACAATGTACACTTGTTTTTCATTTTATTACCAGTAAACTTGAACAAGCTTTTGAATTTGATGTGTTGACTGCATCTTATGTTAAATGTGTTAGAGAAACGTCTGTTTTCTCTGTTTTTTTAAGGTAAAATGTTTGAATAAGCTGCAGATTTCTGACAGCCTTAGTTGAGTAGTATCAAATGCACAAAAAAGTATTTATGGGATCTTTTGTAATTGTAATGTATTAAAATGCTAGTGTGTTTTCTGAAACAAATGTGTGAATTAAAATAAATCACATGAACAGTGGCTTCTTTAAAAATTGAGCCTTTGTATTACATGGCCTGTGGTCAGCTGAATGGAATGTAAAGCTAAGACATAAGGTAAGTTTGAGATCACATACTCATGACACATGCCCAGTGATTGCCTGTGTAAAGGTTTGACTTTGCAGTTGGTAACTATCTAAAACTGCCGTTCATCTTGAGTGGTAATGAATCATTGTGTTAATCCTGAGTTGTGATTTCTTTTCTGTATAGTAGCACTGTACAAGTGTTGTGTGCCATTATGATTGAACATATGCCAGTTTGCGTATATGTAATTTATTCTGGCCAGTGAGTCCTTGATTTGAGGATATGTGGTACATCTCTTGTGGGTACTAACATTATTTGTGTAATCAGTTTGCAAATCGGTTGAAAGAAATTGAACACAAATTTATATATATATATATATATATATATATATATATAGATTTAGATAAAAACACACACAATTGTATAGATATAGTTTGCGGTATAATTTATAAACACTCGCTGTGTTTCCCATTTGAACAGCTAGATGTATTCATAGTCCTTAAGAGTTTCTTATTCTACAGGTTAAGAAGACAAAATAGTTGTTTATGGAAACAATATAGCTTGCATCCTTTTTTCCTTTTCAGAGCATCATGCTTTCATCCTGTGTATATTTAGTGATTGGGTATTTGACTAAAACAAAGTCCTTTTGTTGTGTTATTGGGAACAGCTTTCTGAACAAGCATAACTGCTGTTACTGTGTTTCATAATTTTTGAGTAAATTTTCTCCAGGTGAAACATTTGGGCTGAGACAGTTGTGTGGCTAGTGCTTCGAGCAGCATTAGGTAACACACTGGTCTCTGTTCTGCCTGCATCATTTGTCACATAGTCATTATAGACGGAGAATTACTTGAGCGCGTTTCATTCATTTAACCTCTAGTGGAAATGCACTTTTGAAAGATTCTGTTGAGAAAGTTGAGAGGAACCATCACTAGTGCTTCTCACAGGGAAGATGGTCCCCTGCACAGGCACAATTCTACTCATGGTTATCCTTGGAGGTATTTTGCTTGCAGAACCTACAGAAATCTGATGGAGATTATTCTTATAAAGATTGCTGTCACTACCCTAAGTGTAAAAGTAATGCTGATTTATTTTTCTTGTTTTAATAGTATTTGGATGACCATTAAGATAATATCGAGTACTGATGCATATCGCCTACTCGGAAGCGATCTCTAACATACAAAGCTATGTCAAACTCAGAGCTGTTGGACAAGCTCCACTTAAAGAAATCCCAATCCCACCGAGCTACATGCTCTAGGGACCTAAACCTTGTCACCACAAAAAAAAAGAACATGCTGGAGGTATAGATTCCTGTCCCAGAGACTTCCCATACTCTGGAACAAACTACCTATCTATATCAAACAAAGCTCCTGTTTGACACTCTTCAAGAAAAATCTTGATGATTGGATGGGAAATAGGAAATTCACCCCGAGGATCACCTCTGTGACTCTGCTCGACGGGCACAGGAAAATAATTTTCTTGGGTGGCGAAAGCCAGGGTACCCTTTTGGCTAGGCTTGTATAGGCCCTAGGGCCAATAGCCTAGTACCTACCTATGATAACACAGCTCCTGAGCTGCCTACTAAATATATATAAAAATATTGGCATAATATAGTATGCCATTATCAAAAACTGAAGTAACACTGTTTCAAAGAAATTGTAAAAAAAAGTGCTATAGACATCTGAAAGGACTTTTTATGGAGTAAACTTGTAGGAGAGTACTACTTGTAACCTAGCAGTGATGGCTTTAAATCACTTTAACCTGTATTGACTGCATAAGTATTGCAAAACAGGGCTCTCAACACAGTGCAGTATCCTTGATAATTGTTGAAACTGGGTTCCAATACATACATACACAACTATGAAATCTGATGTCTCCTTCATTCCTCCTCACAATATGGGGTCTCGGATCCTACCCTCTGATCTGACTCTGCCACATTCCACAGACTTTGATCGGACTCTCAAGTTCCTCCTCATATCCATAATGCTTTGCATCCACCCAACTGCCTCAAATTTTGTTTGCTGCTCCAGCAAGTCAAGCATGGGTCAACTATTTTTTGATGGCCTTTACTTCAAAACTGCAAGTCGGTGGTTCTGTTGTATTTCTTCCTCCCTCTCATTCTCTCTTGAGTAGTGTGTGTGCACACGCGCATCTCCTTTTTCTTTTCTATAACAAAAAAAATAGGTTAGTTCAAATTATTCTTCATGAAGTCCTAAAATAGTGTCTTTAAAGTTAGGTTTACTGTCTTGTAGAAAGAGTTCAGTAGTTTTTTTTTACATATTTGTGCTTACCTCTGTACTTGACAGTTTTTTGGCTGGCTTTTCTTCGGTTATGGAGGGCAAACTGGTTCCCAGCTTTAAATGCTGCACTTCTTGTAGACATAAAATCCCCAATAAGGATGCCCACAAGGAGTGCGTGTACTGCCTGTGTGCCAATCACTTGAAAGCAGAATGTTACATCTGTGCTGCCTTCAAACCTAGGCTACTTGCAGACCGACAAAATAAACTTATTCTTGGGGGGGCCTTCTACCTTCCTCTGCTCCGGAGGCTCAGACCCCATCTCTGGCTTTTTCCTGTGCTGCTTCTACTCGTAAGGAGTCTAAAAAGAGGTCCTTTTGCATCCCCGAGGGACTCTAATAACAAGAAGCCCAAGAGCTCTGCAGATTCAATTCCTTCGGAGCTGCTCAAGTTATCTACCCGATCGAATCTTATAGCCTGTACGGATCGGGGAGAGATTGTTGCCATTTCCCCTACACCATTGAATCCTGTTCTCTTAGATTCGAGGACCTTGATGAAGTCCCTGGCTGTATTCTCCAAGTCGAAGCAATCCAGGGCCCCCTAATCTGCTTCCTCCAGGTCCTCAAGAAGCTGGTCCAAGGTAGACTTGGGCAAGATGTTTCTTAAGGCCCAGATCCAGATTGGGGGGGGGGGGCAGTCTCGGCCCCATCCCCTGTCTGATCTGAGAGCTACCCAGGTCCCCCCATCAGGACTCCTTCTCCAATCCATTCCTCTGCTTCTGAGTCATGGGACTCGTGGCAACCATGTGTGTCAGACTATGCGGAGGAAGCTCCATTCCACGATGCCAAGAATTCCCTTGACTAGCCGTGTTCCAAACTTTTCACAGCAGAGCGAGTCTTGGAGCCGTGGCGTCTGTGCCAGGTCCGGGATACTGGGATCAGCGCAGTCTTTTTCGGAGCAGTCTTTTCCTTTGGGTACTTCTGCACTCGACAGCTCAGGTCTGATCCCTTCTGGAGGCCCTGGATCCGCAGTGAGTCCTGTCTGCTTTTTCCTCTGTAGTTTTGGCTCCGGGGGAAGTAGAAAGGGCTTCTGGTCCTTTGGTTTTCCAGATAATGGAGAAGGTTTTCTCCCAAGCTGGAGATCTATGACCACACAGATCCCCAATCCGCCCTTGTACACCCGCCAGATCCATGTTTGGCTCGCTGTCTTGTTCTGCCACGAGTTTTCCTGTCCCTGGCAGTCTCCAAGATTTCCCTGCTCAGGAGGGATCCCCTTCTTCCGAAACTTGTGCAGAATGCCCAGCTGAGGAAGTCCCATGGAAAAAGACATGCAAAAGGAGGCACATGGACATATTAAGAGATCGCAGATAGGTGGGTGGTCTGCCCAGCCTCCTTCCTCTGAGGAGTCAGATCTCTTGGAAGCATTTGGAACGGGCCAGTCTACGTCCTGAGTAACACCCCCTCCCCCAGCAGATGCCTTGGTGGGTTTAGTGTCTTGCCGAGGATGGAACGAACCAGAAACCATCAAGCCCATACCCAAGCAGCCTGATCGCTTTCTAGTTCCCTCTGCAGACGGGAAACACTGGAGTAAGAGTCCCGTAGTCGATGCTACCCTGGTGGCGGCGGCCATCAAGAAAGAGCTGGTGGAAGAAACTGCCAATGTCCACCTAAGGAGGAGTTGAGTGCTTGGACAAATTTGGGAAGTGGGTTTATGCCTCTGCAATCTTTGCACTGAGGTCATTTAAACTAACTTGTTTTCCTCTGTTGCAGAGGGACCTGATCAAAGAACTGTCAGGTTCTCCAAGTCCATGCCTGTGGAGGAATTCAAGAAAGTTTCTCCCAAGCTGACCACTCTCTCGTCTATCACCAGCTCCTCAATGAGGTTACTTTCCTATACCAAAGAGAGCATCTCAAGAGCAGCCAGCTCAGGACTCTCCCCAAGGAGACATGCCTGGATGAGGCTATGTGATTCTGCGGAGCCCTTTAAGGCATCATTCGTCAATGCCCCTTATGATGCCGCCACTCTTTTTGGACAGTCTGTCAGAGATGCACTTGCCCATAGTGAGAAGGATAGGAAGACCCTTTCTGCTGTTGGAATAAAGTTTCCTACCCCCCAGAGGTCCTTCAGGAACCAGTGTGGGGGCAAGGAAGATGTGGTTTTGCAAGTCCCAAAGGCCTTTCCAGGACCCCCGTGGAGAGCCCTCCTGTAGGGGCAGAGGGGGGAGGGTTTGATGGTAGAGGCTGTCCTGCAGGCAGAGAAGGTCTGCAGATCGAGGGCTTTCAGGAACCCCTTCCCGATAAGTCCTACCAGCACTCTTGAAGTGCTGCCTGGCTGTCTCTGGAGGCAGTTGTGGGACGACTAGCTTTGCACCCCGAAGCCTGGACTCAGTTGACTCAAAACCTTTGGGTGCAAAGTGTAATATCCAAAGGTGGTTATATTCCCATTTCCCTGCTAGCCCCAAACCCCAAAACCCTTCCCAACATGCCACCCAGTCAGCGGGAACAGGCAGCAAAAGAAGTCCAACTACTGTTAGAAAAGTCATTCAGGAGGTCCCAGGCAAACAGAGGGTTTGGCATCTACTCCCACTTCTTTTTGGTGCCGAAAAAAAGGGACCGAAGACCCATCCTGGATCTGAGCAAATTAAACAGGTAAGTAAAGAAGTCAAGGTTCAGTCCATTCTGCCGCTGTTGCACAATGATAACTGAATGTGCCCAGTAGATCTCAAGGATGCTTACTATTGCATCAAAATAGACAGGCGCTCCGGGAAGATACCTGCACTTCCAGCCAGGAGCCAATCACTACCAATACAAGCACTGCCCTTTGAGCTCACCACAGACACCTCCCGGGTGTTCAGATGCATGGCAGTGGTAGCTGCTCACTTGAGGCTCAGGGGATTTCAAATGTTTCCATATTTAGACGATTGGCTCCTGACTGCATCAGCTAATTGAAGCCAGGGACTTCTTACTCCAGTTGTTGCACTTCCTGGGCATCACCGCAAACATGAACAAATCCAACCTTTCTCCAGTTCAGAACCTAGAATTCATAGGTATGCAGCTGAACAGGAGGGATCAGATAGCTTCTTTTCCATCACACTGATTAGCCAGTCTGGGGAATCTGGTTCAGCAATTTTGACTGACAACCCCCCATGGCTCTATTGATTCTGCAGGTCCCTAGGGTCCATGTATGCAGCGCCCCAACAAACATCAAACATTTTTATTAAATTTATACACGACAATAGCAATCTTACATTTATATAAATGAAAAACATACAAAATATCACTTTAGTTGCAAACAGTTTACATCACAGACACCATTGAAAGAAATGTAGTTGTAAGTATATAAAAAACATTCAGTCATTCAGTTAAGCATTGTATAGCTTATTTAAATCCTGCCTCTTAAACCTTGTTCCTGTTCTGCATATATTGTTCCTACAACTCCCATTTCTTTACTATGTAGTTTGCTCCTTCCCTTTTCTAAAGATCCCAATTCCAGTTGTTTTATATCTGTTACTATATTCACTACTACTAGTAAAGTTGGTCTAGACTTTGATTTCCATTTTCTAGTAATTGCTTTTGTGGCAGCCACCATAAATTAGACTCAGCAAGGTTTTACTATGTCTAGCCAGTTCTGATTCTTTAGCATAACTCAAAAAATGATCTCCCTAGTCACCCAGCATCTCTGACAGAGCGGTCTGCAGGGAATCCCAAAAGTCTGCCAGCTCATCACACTTCCAAAAAAATGTTCCCACCTACCTTTTTCTTGCCTGTCACACCTCCCAACATTTGCTATCCACCTGAGGAAAAAATTTTTAGAGTCTACTTGGGTATAAAAATATCTATGTAAATACTTCCAGGCAAAGATCCTAAATCTTCTAGATTTTGTTGCATATTTGGGAGATATACACATCTCTCATTGTCTCTTTGAATTGCTTATTCCATCTCTCTGCAATCCTTTGTAATTTCCTCTGATTCTTATTATGCAATATTTTATATGCTTAACTAATTTATTCCTTTTTTAACGTCTGCTTCTGTTCGAGTATATTAAAAACTCTTCTAGTACTGGTCTTTTGTGTAGGAGCCCCGTTTTTCTTTCTCTTTGCCTGTACTCTAATATCAATCCTTGATAGGGAAGGCAGTCTCTAACCTGCAGTCCAATTAAATTCTTGGCCTCTTCCTATTGTTACCTTTTCCTTTCTAGTTATTTGCTCCCAATACCTTGGTTCCTTTGCCAGTTTTTTCCAATAAATTCCAGCACCCTCTTGCCTGTTATCTGTGTATCCCTGACCACAGTCAACCCTATTGGGAAAATCTCTTCTCCATTCTCATGCTGGTTAGGTCTTTGAATACTCCCTGCCATTTTGAGTATAATTCTCTGATTTTAGTTCTCCCTTAAGAGTCTGCATCCAAAATCCCAATCTCTCCTTATTTCTTCAGCTTCCTCCCTGGGTCAGCATAATTCCTTCCACATTGAATTAGTTTTCTGCTTGTGCTAGGTATAAGAACCTAAACTGTGTTGTGCTATGTTTGCAGTGATTTAGTTCCCCTAACCAGGTTTTTCATGCGGGTTCTATAGTGAATGCTACCCACTCTGTGCTCCATTCTCTCGGCCCTTGTCCGTTCGCATAAGATTGACTTCCATCTGCAGGCACCACATCAGTTAGTGGATCCAGTCAGTTATTCTAGGCAGACTGTTTTTGAACAGCCCCCCATAGCCACTGTGACTAAAGATGCTTCCCAGTTCAGGTGGGGGGCATTACAATGGGAAAATGGTCCGAGGCACGTGGTCACCTTTTGAGACCAGGTCGCATGTCTGTGTCCCCGAGATGAGTCCTACTAACATTGCAAGCCTTTCAGGATGTTCTCCCCTTGGGGGACTTTTGTGGTACATACCGGCAACATGTCAGTTGTCTGGTACATCAGCAAGCAAGGAGGAACCCGTTCTCACTCTCTGTGCAGGGATGCTATGAGAATGTGGGAGTGGGCGATTTCTTCGGACCACTTTCTGATTGCAATACATTACAGGGAAAACCAAAGTTCTGGCGTTCAGACTTAGCAGATCGCTTCTGGTTTCGTGCGAGTGGTCCTTCAGTCAGTAGCGTATATGATCTTCAGCAGTTGGTCAACCTTTGCTTCTCTTAAATTCAGCAAGTTCTTTGCTCTGAATCCCCCTCCAGGGGAGCCCCTGAGGGATGCACTAATCCACAGTTGTCCCCGGGTCTCTGTATGCTTAACCCTACTGTTCCACTCATCCCAAAATTTCTTAAGACAAGCAGGTTGAAGAGCTCAGTCATCCTCATTGCCCCCTTCTGGCCTCGACAGGTGTGATTCCCCTTTCTGTGGTCTTATCTGAAATATCCTCCTTTGGTTCTGGAGCTGTCAGGACCGCCTTTCTCACCCATCAGGAATGCAGCATCTGAACCTTCGAGCCCTAAAATTGACTGCTTGGTTCCTCCATTTCCAACCCAAGTGATACAGTACAGGCTTAACTCCCCAGTCTGAAAAATTCTCTTGGCTTCACAAAAGGCTTCCACCAAAAAAAGTCTAAAAGAGTAATTGGAAGAGATTTGTTATTTGGGCCACAAGCAGGAACATCAACCCCCTTTTCAGAACCGGTTTCAGATGCGTTACTGTTTCTTGGTACCCTTTTCGACGAAGGTTCCAGTTTCTCCACTGTCAAGTTGCAGTTGGCTGCTGTTTCCAGTTTCCATATAGCATGTCAGTCATGTTCTCTGTTCACCTTTAGACTATGCAAATCCTTCATGAAGGGTGTCTCAAGGCCCCCGATTAAGAATCCCCCTCATGGGACCTCTCGTGCTGCAGGATTTGACACATGGACCCTTTGAACCAGCAGCTACTTGTGACTTGAAATTTCTGTTGTGGAAGACTGTCCTTTTGGTAGCTGTAACTTCCACTAAGAGGATTTTTGAACTACACACTCTAAATGCCCCTTACATTCTCTTTCATAAAGAGCATCTTTGTGCACTAATCCGTCCTTTATGCCTAAAGTAGCTACAGAGAACATTATTAATCCATGCACTTGCCAGTGTTGTTCTGCAGTTTGTCTAACAAAGAGGAATATGTTCATCTGACGTTCATAGACGACTTTTTTTTTACCTACACAGGAAGTCTGCACAGCTTTTTCTAGCCGCCTTCTCCAATAGACTTGGACAAGTGGTATCAAAAATTACCTTGACAAAATGGATTTCCAACTGCATTTCATTCAGTTACTCATCCAAAAGACTGGAATTGCCTAAACTTCCTAGGACACATTCCACCAGAGCTATGGCTAATTCCTCAGCTTTCTGTTCCTTAACTTCCATTGATGACATTTGTCTGGCAGCTTCCTGGTCTAATTACACTTTTGTATCGCATTACAAGTTGTTGGATGTTATTTTCAGGAGCAGGGCCTCCTTTGGCTCGATGGTGCTTCGGCATATCCATCCGTGAGGGCCACCTGAGGTTTACATATCTGGGGACTCTGACCCTGTCTTGAGGAAGAATGGAGGCGACCACCTCAGATTTAAAGGTCATGTCTTGCCATAACTTGGCATCTGTGCTGTCTTCCTTCATTCATCCTCACTTTTCCACCAAGCAATCCCCCTCTGTTTCTTGAGGAACCTGGATGATGTAGGGACTTATGTGCTATGTCTGAGCCTCTTCTGCCAATCTGTGATGTATGACTGCTGGATGTTTGGAGCTGGCAAACTGTATCCGAGGTAGTTGGGTGGATGCATGGGTATATGAGGCAGGAGCTCGAGAGTCCGAACCAAGTCTGTGGCCGGATCCCCATATCATGAGAATGAATGAATGAAGACAACACAGATACCAAGTTATGGTAAGAGATACCTTTAATTATGCAGTGGATGCCTCATCTCCATGAGGACTTTGATAAGAAAACTAGCCTGGCTTCAAACCCAACTCTCTTGCAGAGGAAGCCAAATGTGAAACTTTAGCTGAAACTGTGGAGACCTTCCGTGCTAGTTCTCATAAAGGGATTGTCCTTCCAGTACTGTTCATTTTGCTTTTTGAGCTTGTGTGTTCATGGAAGCATATACCTTCTGCCAGCATGGCTTGATGTCACATAACGCACCAAGTGTGGGAAGTCCCTAAGCCTAGTTCTTTCCTGCTGCTGTAACAGTTTAAGCAAACAAGAAATTAACAAGTGTCAAGCCACAAACTGTTTGTGACCACAAGAGTGTGAAGACTAATCTGTGGTGGTATTGTTTGCATCTTTTGGAGAAAGGAATGGTGTGAAGTACATCTGTAAGTAATGATTTAACTGGGTTATTTGAAAGTGCAGAATGGAGAAGCTGTTGTGATGCTTTGGTACTGCAAGAATGATGGCAGTTGAGTGCTCAGTGTTGTGGTGATGGGAAGAGGAGGGTACTTTGTGCGGCTTTGGAACTTTCTCAGGAGAGTAACAAAGGTTAAAGAAATGGGCAAATGTCAGTCAGCCTTAAATTTAAGTTGTCCATCCCCAAGACGACCTCAGTCTCTCAACATAATTTACATTCTCTAGAAATGTCTGAAGCAATATTTGGGCTTTGGACTACACTGAAAGAGCTTCTGACACATACCATGTCCCTACAGTTAACTTTAGGGTGAGTACCATTATCAGTACAAAGCAGCTGCTTGGTTTACCAGGAATACTGACTGTTGTAGCAGAGAAGGACCACTTGATTGTTCTTCATAAGGAATTGGTTTCTTGTGTGCCCCTTGCGAACAATTGTTGGTAACATCCCCATAGGGAGTTTTTCATTAGTGAGATGTCATTTCATTATAGTTCCTTGTTTAAAGGAAGTAGACAAAAGTAAGTATTTGCCGTTGTAGTCTGGCTTGAGATTTGGTAAGTCTCCTCAGATGTTCTGAAATGCAGCTTAAAAGGAGGAGCTGCTTGCACCATTCATCTGTGGTCTCTCCCATGCATTTTCCAGAAAATGAGTACTCTTGAAATGTATTGCATTTATTTTGATTCTGTTACTAGACGATTGTGCTTTGGCTAAAAAAAAGTCAGTGACATACCCAGCAAAGGAAATCTGACACTCATTGAAAGATTCTGTGGAAACAGTTACCTTGCCTTGTTTTAAGATCACCAAATGTGCTTTTGTGGGAAGTGCCCAACTTTTAGGAAACGACTTGAGCAAATCTAAGCCTGCCTTAATTAGGAAAAGAGGCCTTCGATCACATAAAAGCAGTACACAGAAATTCCTTCCACCAGCAGTCTACACAATCAAAAGCAATAAGGGAAAAAAACTCTGGAAGCTACACAAACGATGCAGACAAGGAGCAGGTTTTAATCTGACCTTTCATTACCTGCTGAAATCTGTAAACTGGTGAGGTTCTGCATCATGAGTTTAGTTTTACTGGGTCTCTGTATGTCCTCACCTGTTTGAAGGTGAATAGTCCAGTTGTCATTTGTACTGCTATCTCTGGAGGAAGTCAGAGAAATGTATTATACATTTCTGTTCCCAGGCACCCGTAACAAATGTTTGCCCCTCGTGTTTTGGTTGCAGTGTGTGAAATGTATGATTCTTCAGAAGTTCTTACCTCATTCTTACCTCATTCTTGGCAGTGGACAAAAAGGATTTTAGCACCAGCGTTCATAGGCAAATTATGTCTGAGACCCAGGTGTCTTCCTTCAGACCAGCAGCTCAGCTTATCTTTAGTTAAAAATGTTTGCAGAGTAGTATAGGTTCATACTAGGCTTATCTGCCCTAGGGCATTTATAAGCCTAGCCAGAGTGTTTGGCTTTCGCCACCCATTTTAAATGAATTTTGCTATGCCCTTTTTCGAGGTTAGTGTACTGTGCCTCTGTCTAACAGTGACACAGAAGTGATACCCGGGGTAAACCTACTATCTCCCATCCACTCATCAAGATTCCTCTTGAAGAGAGTCAATGAGGGACTCTGCCTAACCTGGACTGGGATTTTATTCCAGAGTGAAGGGACCCTCTGGGTTATGAATCTGTCCCTCCAGCATGTCCTATTTATTTCAGTGCTGAGGTTCAAGTCTCTCGAGCACGTAGCTCGATGGGATTTGGATTTTCTGAGGTGCAGCATGTCCATTAATTCCGGGTTGGACATGGCTTTATACGTCAGGCACAGATCGCCTCTGAGCAGGCGGTATGCCACTGAGTAGAGCTGGAGTTTCTTTAACTGGGCAGCATATGGCATCTGTTTGAGCCCTTTGATCCTCTTGGTGAGGTACTTTTGGGGTCTTTCCAGTTGCTGCAGGTGTCTGCTAAGGTACATCCCAAAAGGGGCATTGTACTCAATTATAGGCCTGATGAGGGATGAGTAAAGAGGCACGATGACCTCCCTTGCTCTAGATGTGAATCCCTTCATGATTAGATGGGCTATATAAAATGTTTTTCTAACCACTTTGGCCACGTGGTTGTCAAATGAGAGATTGCTATCAACTTGGGTCCCCAGGTCCCTAATTACTTCTTCCGTACTTAATGGATTACCACCTATGTGGTAATTTGTGGGCACTTTGTTTTTGCCAAAGGGGATGACTATACACTTTTTGGCGTTTAGCTTGAGGCCATGGCTCTGGCACCAGTTGTCTGTTTCTATGAGGCCCTTTTGTAGGATGCTTGTGTCTGCTGGAGTGTCTATTATGGCGCCCAGTTTGCAGTCATCTGCGAACTTGGTCAGCCACAGTCCTTCCGTGTTAGCCTGTATCTCCGAGAAATATATACTGAACAAGAGAGTTCCCAGGACTGAGCCTTGTGGGACGCCACTTGTAACTGGTTTGGAGTCTGACATGGCTCCAGCAATTCTAACCATGTGGGTTCTGTCCTTGAGCCAGTTTGCAACCCATCTAGTGACATAGGGGTTTATATTTAAGCTGGTGAGCTTATCTATAATGCCCGAGTGGGGTATTGTATCGAGGGCTTTTGCAAGGTCCAGGTAGGCTGTGTGGACCACCTTCCCCTCGTCAATGGCCTTGGTGACTGTTTCAAAGAAATCAACCAGGTTTAAGAGGCAGGATCTGCCCTTAAAGCCGAACTGGGTAGGATCCAGTGTCTGTAGGTCCCCAATATCTTTATTTATGAGGTCCATGATGATCCTTTCCATAGCTTTGCAGACCAAGCTAGTCAGGCTTATGGGGCGATAGTTTCCAGGATCCGTTGAGGCACCACCTTTGTGGAGAGGGACCACTGTTGCTGTACGTCACTCTTTGGGTACATATCCTGTAGTAAGGCTGAGATTGAACAGCAGTTTTATGTTTGGGTTTAGTTCTTCTTGGAGTTCATGTAGGACGCAGCCCGGGACACCGTCTGGTCCCATTAATGCTGTGTTTTTTGCTTTGGGGAGGGCGGCTCTTACCTGAGCATCTGAGATGTCAGGGGGGGAGGCGGCACTCTTTTGGGATAGATATTTGCCCTTTTGGTGGGGAAGGGGGGGAGAAGTTTGTGCTGAACCTGTCAGCTAGGATGTTGGCATTGTCTGTGGGTTTGGTGTATTTTTTGTAATTTTGGACTAATTCTGAGTATATCTGGGAATTCCCACCCAGATTCGTAACATAACTAAAGAATGCCTTGTGATTATCCTTAGCGTCCTGTGCAATTTTTCTCTTGAAGCTGGCCTTAGACTATTTTGAGTGCCCGTAGTTTTTTGCTAATACTGATCAGAGATGCCTTCCCTTTTTGGGATTTTGCTCTGTCATGTAGTAGCTTCCTCCTTCTATTGTATAGTTTATGGCTGGGGTCCACCAGACAGGACGCCTAACTTTGGAGGATTGGGTCTTGGTTTTATTTGGGATTGCATGATCCATGCATTCCGGAAGGTGTTCATAGAATGTGTTTATAAAGGATTCTGCAGTCTGGGCCATATTTTCCTCAGGCCCGGGGGCTTTGAAGGATTCCACTTCGGTTTTGAGGAGTGTGAAATTTGCTTTAGAGAAGTTTTTCACTGTGGTTTTCTGGGCAGGGGCTGGGGTCGGGATGTGACTATCTAGTGAGATTAGTTTATGGTCTGATCTTACCAGTGAGGGATACACTTCTGGTCTGGAGCATAGAGTCCCCATGTTGGTGATGATCAGGTCCAGTATGTTTTCCCCTCTTGTGGGAGTGGCAACAAGTTGTTCCATAGCATTTGAGTTTATAAATTCTAGGAAGCTTCGGGCTAGGGTGTTGGAGCTAGAGTAATGCTCCCAGTCTATGTTAGGGTTGTTGAAGTCGCCCAATATAATGGTGTTTGGAGAGACCTTCATATTTTCCAGTGTTCTCGGGAGGGCCGAGTGGGGTTCCTGGGTTTGGGAGGGTGGCCTGTAGCAGGCTATAAACTGGAAGGCAGTTTTACCCACCGTTAGTTTCACATGGATAGTCTCTGATGCTTCGTGCTGTGCCACCAACCTGGAGGTGTGGGTATCTTTGACGAATATTGATACTCCCCCTCCTTTTGTGGTTCGGTCCCAGATGTTCTTCATTCCACATTGCTGCAGTCCTAACCATTGGGTAGTCCGCTGTCCCAGTCGGCCCGAATACCAAAGTATATGGCTGACGTCGGTCAAGGCGCATTAGACTGACGTCAGTACGTCAGGGTACTAATGCGCATGACCGACGTCATATCCTCAGTCTTTTTTGCCGCATGGTCCGATGCAGAAGCAGTTTTGCGAGTGCAGGTTGGCGTTCTGAAATTTTCTGAAGTCGGAGTTTCAGACCGAATCAAAGTTGGCTAAGTACCCGTTGGGAATATTTTGGTTTTTCTTGCCTCAGTATTTAACCGGATGTCAGAAAAAGTGAATAACTGTATTTCTTGTGGGAAACAGATACCTCATAGGGATTACCATACCTTGTGTATACCTTGTTTAGGGCCTGAGCACGGCGTTGTTGGATGCGCTCTTGTGCTAGATTTAACAAACGCACTATTAAGAGAAGGTTAGACTGTGCCAGGTTAGTTTTTGGGAAGCGTTGTAATTATAAAATGCCGTCGGATGCTCCGACGCCCGCTTCGTCCAAAAAACGCAAGGACAAAGCAGCAAAGCCTAGGGTGGAAGAACCGGCAGTCCCGGACGTCGGTTCTTTAGAAGGCTCTGGGGAGCCGGAGGTTTTACCAGGAGTTTCTTTAGAGTCTCAGGGAGAGACTTTACTGTTACAGGATGTGTCCTCTCAGGAGGTAGGCCAGGCTGAAGGGGCTTCTCAGGTGGCTGTTCTTCCCTCTCTTCCTAAGGTGGTTAGAGCCTCCCCTTCTGTTTCCAAGGCTTCTTTGAGAGGCAGGCCAGGTTTAACTTCAGTGGGGGTTCCCCTAGCTCTTCAGGATCTTTGCCTAAGAAACATATGCTTAAAATGGCAGAGGATTTGATTACTATGATTAGAGGCTCTATGCCCCCTCCTGTTAAGAGGCCCAGGGTGGAGCCTGAGTTTGAGAGTTTTGAGCAGTGTTCGGAGGCTTCTGAGTCTTCGGCTGAAGACTTGCAGGAGTATCCTCCTTATTCTGATTCTGATGTGGATGATTCTACTCAGTCAGCTTCTCCTCATGAGGATTTTTCATTTTCAGAGACTCTGCATTCCATGAGGGAGCATTTTAAATGGGAAGGCCAAGATTTCTCTGATTCCAGGAAGAGGCTTAGGGAATTCTTGTTTTTACCCCAGCATAGGCCTTTAGCTATACCTCCTGTTCTGAATGTGGTGGAAGATGTTTTTGCAGAGGCTTCCCTAAACCCTGATTCTTTGCCTCCTGCCCCAGTTAAACCTGATAGGTACTATAGGGTGCCTGAAGCTCACAAGTATCTTTTTAAGAGTCCTAGGGCAGACCCGGAAACTGTCTCTCAGGGGCCTAAAGGTGTTAAGGCTTCTGTTGTTAAAAATCCTGTTCCTCCTGATAGAGGCAAGGGCTTTGGATAGATGGGGAAAGAAAGTGTATACTACTTCCACTTTAGCCATGAGGGCGTTGAATTGCCAGTTTCACATGTTAAAATATCAAAATTATCTCCTTTCACAATTGAAGTCTAAGGTAGATGCTCTGGCGGAAGGTATTGAGTGTAAAGAGTTGCAGGATTTAGTTCATGTGTCTGAACAGGTGGGTAAGCATTCACTGCAATGTGGTTTTGATGCTGTGCAGGCCTCCTCGAGGGTGGCTGCCACTGGTTCTGTTCTTCGTAGGCACGCCTGGTTGAGGGATCAGAATTTAGCTGAGCATGTTAAGACAAGGATTTTGGATGCTCCTTTACAGTCTGACGTGTTTGGTTCGCCTGTGGAAGCAGTTTTAAAGAAAATGGAGGACAAGGCTAAGTCTATGCAAACTGTTAAAGATTTTTTGCAGGTGCAGCCTCCGAAGTTTAGTAGAAATTGGCCTACTAAGGGATGGACATATCCTACTTATGATTCCCAGTCTAGGGGTAGGTCTAGACGTGGTAGGGGCAGAGCTCAAGGTTCTTTTAGGCCTAGAACAGGGAGTTCACCTGCTCAGACTTCTGGTGAGGGCAGGGGTCAGTCCTTTCGTAAACAGACCCAATGACCTGCCTTTTCAGCTGCCAGTACATTCTCGTCTGGCAGCACCTTTGGGAGGAAGGCTGGCTCTTTTCAAAGAAAATTGGGATTTAATTACCCAAGACAGATGGGTTCTGGATATCATTCACCACGGTTACAGGTTTTATTTCCATACCTTGCCTCCTTTCAAAGGCATGCCAGACATTCCTCCTCTACAAAGAAAAGAGGCTCACAAGCAAATTTCTCTGTTACTCCAAATAGGGGCCATTCAGCCAGTCCCTGTGCCAGAAAGGGGCCTAGGATTTTATTCTCGCCTGTTCCTAGTACCAAAGAAGGGGAACACGTGGAGACCAATTTTGGATTTATCTATCCTCAACACTTATCTGGACATTCCCAAGTTCAAAATGTTGACGTTACAACAGCTTTTACCTCTGCTGGGCAAAGATCACTGGATGGTAACTTTAGATCTCAAGGAGGCTTACCTTCATGTGCCTATCAGACTGAGTTGCAGGAAGTATCTCGTTTTCGAGCTGGAAATTCCCATTATCAGTTCTCTGCATTGCCCTTTGGCTTATCTACTGCCCAGAGTATTCACAAAGGTTCTGGCTCCAGTGATAGCTTACTTCAGGCTAAAAGGAATTCAAATCTACCCTTACTTGGACGACTGCCTGATTCTGGCTCAAGAAAAGGAAGACCTTTACAGCATTTGGAATATGTGATAGCAGTGCTAAGATGCCTAGGGTATTCTGTGAAGCGAAATAAAGTCCAGTCTAGTACCCTCTCAAGACATGTGCTTTCTGGGTGTGAGACTGAATACAGCAGCCCAGATGGCCTTTTTAACCCCGGACAAACAAAAGAATCTTTCCATTTACTTCCATCAACTATCTCTTCAGTCCGGGCTGACTGCAAGGACAGTCCTTCAAGCCTTAGGGTTCATGGCATCTTGTATTCTGGTGCTTCCCAATGCCAAACTGCATATGAGGAAGCTGCAATGGTATCTCAAAAATGTATGGACACAGCACTGCCAGGATTTGGACACTGTCATTCAAATAATACCTTGCATTCAACAGGAATTTTTGTGGTGGGCTCAGGAATGTCACCTAAACAAGGGACTCTCTGTGACCCGGCCAGAGGCGAGTCAGATTCTAACGACAGATGCCTCAGACATTGCTTGGGGAGCTCATCTAAATGGAAGGTGGATACAAGACAAGTGGCCTGCCAGACTACAGCATCTACATATCAACATGAAGGAGATGTTAGCAGTCCAGTTTGCATTAATGGCTTTCAAGGAGTTACTTCTTCCAGGGCAGGTGTTGATTCTAACAGACAACACAACTGTCATGTGGTACATCAACAAACAAGGGGGAACGCATTCTTACCCGTTGTGCAGGCAAGCAATGATTTTATGGGAGACTGCGCTCAGCTTGCAACTTACTCTTCAGGCAAGGTTTCTGCCGGGAGCACAGAACTCCTTAGCAGATGTGTTAAGCAGACAAATCATGGATCCCCACGAGTGGAAACTGGATCTTCATGTATTTCAGAAATTGACAGTGTCATGGGTAACTCCAGACATAGATCTGTTCGCTTCTCCACTAAACCACCAGCTGCCAAAGTTTTGCACAAAGAGGTTTCATCACACAGCCTGGAAAGTGGATGCTCTTTCTTTCAGTTGGACAGATCTTCATGTGTATGCCTTTCCACCTCTGCCTCTTCTCCCAAAGGTGCTCCTAAAGGTCAGACAAGACAAGCCAAGGATGATTTTAATAGCTCCAGATTGGCCTCGGCAACACTGGTACCCATTACTGAGGAGTCTGGTAAGGAAGCCTCCATGGCCTTTACCTTTGATTCCACACCTGTTGTCTCAGAGGACGGTCACCTGCTCAATGTCAAGCTTCACTCTCTTCATCTAACAGCCTGGCATATTCTGTTTTGAAACACAGCAGGTCTCAACTTCCTCAACAAGTTTTAAATGTGATTATGGAAGCCAGAAGACCTAGTAGAAGGAAAGTGTACGCAGAAAAATGGAAGAGATTTTTATTTTGGAGTGCAGCAAAAAAATTGGAGATTTCTGAGCCTAATTTGAGTGTGGCTCTTCAATATCTTACTGAGTTATTGGACAAAGGTTTGTCTTTCTCTTCCATTAAGATTCATGCTGCAGCAATTTCAGCTCACTATGATTGTGACCCACCATTGTTTTCGCATCCTTTGTTCAAGCAATTTCTTAGAGGGGCAAAGAATATAAGACCCCACGAGAGCTCCTACTCCTGCTTGGGATCTCAATTTTGTGTTGGAGAAACTTACTCTACAACCTTTTGAGCCTCGGCTACTGCTGAATTGAAATACTTGTCATGGAAGACTGCTTTTTTGTTGGCCATTACTTCTGCAAGAAGGGTTTCTGAATTGCAGGCCCTTATGGCGGTAGAGCCTTTTGATTTTCCATAAGGATAGGGTATCATTACGTACTAATCCTTCCTTTATGCCTAAGGTGGTTTCTAGTGTGGCTTTAAACCAAACTATTCATTTGCCTACTTTTTATGCAGATCCCCAAAATAAGGGGGAAAAGATTTTGCACACTTTAGATGTACACAGGCAATTGCGTTATTATTTAAGCAGGACTAAGGATTTTAGGCAGTCTCAGCAGTTGTTTGTTTCTTTTGCTTTGAGTTCTCAGGGCAAGCCTGTGTCAAAACAAACTATTTCTAAGTGGATTGGGTTTTGCATTGCATTTTGTTATTCCCATCATGGCAAGGAGATTCCAGCTGGGATTAGGCCTCATTCCACTAGGGCTACTGCCACTTCAACAGCATTTCTAAGGGGTGGCAACTAAGGATATTTTGGAGGCAGCTACTTGGAGTTCAGTGCATACTTTCTCTAAGCATTATCACCTTCCTCTCTACTCTAAATCTAGGGCTGGTTTTGCCACAGCTATTTTGCAAGGCATGTTGACAGCTCCTGCTTCCTTATGATTTGCCAGCCTCCCTTACCTCTGCTTTGGGATTCTACCCAATGGTTAGGACTGCAGCAATGTGGAATGAAGAACATAGTACAGTTTTGTACCTACCATAAATGTAGATGTTCGAGGATCCACATTGCTGCAGTCCAATTTACCCTCCCTCCTTCCCCTCTGTGTTTAGGGGTGGTTGTGTAGGTGAGGTTATACTTCTGTAATTTTGTATATATTGTACATATTTTTGGTGCGGGAATGTTTGGGGTTTTTGGTTTTGGCCTTGTCTTTTTAGGGTCTTCTGACATCTGGGGCAAGAAAAGACTGAGGATATGACGTCGGTCATGCGCATTAGTACCCTGACGTACTGACGTCAGTCTAATGCGCCTTGACCGACGTCAGCCATATACTTTGGTATTCGGGCCGACTGGGACAGCGGACTACCCAATGGTTAGGACTGCAGCAATGTGGATCCTCGAACATCTACATTTATGGTAGGTACAAAACTGTACTTTTTGGGGCCGAAAAACATGGTATGATGTGTAACCTTGTAGTGCTGGGGTGCTCTCGGGAGCATTGAACCAGGTTTCTGTTACTGCACAGATATTGATGTTCTCCATGCTAAGGAGAGTTTTGAGTGCATGCATCTTGAGGTTTAGACTTCTGGCGTTGAGTAGCATTACTCTTAGTTTTTTATCCCTTGTGATACCTATGGAGGTGGGTTTGTCTGTTGAGCCTTGCCTAAAAAAGGCATTATGGGGGTGGCAAGAGCTTTTGCCAATATCCGAAAGCCCAGCGGTGACAGGTGCAAGCCGTCCCTAGCGAAGCATCGTGGCTTGTCGAGCATGTTATCCCAGGCAGACAGGCATTGGATCCCCTTTGAATGACACCAATACTTAAGCCAATTGTTGAACTTGATCATCTTGTCTTCATATTGTGGCTTCATTCTTGGTGAGGGTAAGATGCTACTCAAGGTCAGGGTCCTACCGGCTTGGGCTACATGCTCAGAGAGCTCCTCTGTCTCTCTTCATGCAGTGCAGGGAGGTACGTCTCAGGTCATTCACACCAGCATGGACAATGACAGTCATATTTGTACTTGCCTTGGAGTGACCTTAGTGCTTGCATTATGTGGCGGATCCTAGTGCCCGACAGGCAGTTCACCGTGACCTTCTTGTTCAGCCTGGTGAGTGGGATGTCAGTGTGCCTGACGATAGTCACATATTATGAGTGTATCAGATGTGTTTAGCCTTAAGGGCTGTGACTGTTTGGCACACTGGCTTTGTGAGCTGTGTGTTGCACGTGTTTTGTTTTGGGGTAGCGGTTGCTTGGGTGTCTACTTTGGAGGTCTCTGCTGCTTAGGCAGATTTTTATTTAGAGCCTCCGAGTATGTTTTTGTGTGTTTTGTTTTGCTGTCGTGGTAGGTCTATGTGAGATTGGAATTGTAGTGAGTGTGGTTTCCTTCTCCTCCTGACTGGTTACACCAGTACAGAGTTGAGAGAGCTTAGCCTCCAGTTTGGCTATATGGTTGCATCTCTCATGTGTTGGAATTTGTTGGGAGGAGGAGAGGGTTGTCTATGTACATGAGGCAGCTGTAACATTGCCTCAGGATTCCCAGATTCACCAGCTGGACCGGAGAGGAGATGAACTACTGACCTTTGGACATGCTAGAATAGTATTGGGAATTCCTTTATAATTGAAAAAAAGGGCCAATGGGGAACAAAGTACTCAAGGGGAGTTTGTGAGGGTGTAGTGCTTTTAATTTTTTAGTGCTGACATATAATTGCTTTAGTGAGCAAGTGCCAGGCTTTAGAGTGGGAATAGGGTGTTTATTATGATACCTAGATCAGTTCCAAGGGAAAAAGTGAAGAGCAGACTTTGTGGAGCCGAGAATTGTTTAAACCCAATTAAGCGGTGCAGCTCAATGCTGCGCTATGCGCAAAATCGCTCAAAGCCATGCTAAACCGGGTTTTATACAGGGGGACTTGAAAGAGCTAGAAATTGGCCCAAAACGGCCAATAGACTACCAGATTATTGTGCTGGGAACACTCCTCCAGGGATAGATAGGCTGCTCTAAGCTCCCCACTGCCACTGGTGAACAAAGAAGCCTCCCTTTATCCAAAAATGGGCAACACAGGAACTTTCCAAAAGTCCAGAATACAGCAAAGCCTGTATTTGGACTACTCTAGGTCAGGAAAGATGGGAAACTAGGATAATTTTTCTTTTTTGCAACAAACAGCAGAAAAATACAATAAATATGTAACACAGGCTAGCGCACTTGAGTGTGTAGCCTTAACAGGTAAATTCAACAAACAGGACAAACTTTAAATTACAAGCGCAAAAGCTGGCTTTAAAGCAGGGGGGTTAGAAAGAGAGAGGAAATGGCCCAAAACGGCCAATAAGCTACAGATCACTGGGCTGGAACCACTCAAGGGACAGATAGGCTGCTCAGAGCTCCCCACTCTCACTGGTGAACAAAGAAGCTTCATCCTATCCAAATAAGGATATGGGCAACACAGGAACTATGACACAGCCCAGAGATCAGCAATACCTGAAGACTGGACTATTCTAGTTCAGTAAAGGCGGGAAACGAGGAATTTTTTTTTTTTTTTTTTTTTTTTTTATACAAAGTAGCAGAAATTAAGTACAGAAACACAGTAAATGCTTTATTTCGGCTAGCGCACTTGAGTGTGTAGCCTACCAGTTAAACTAAGCAAAAACAAACTTTAAAAGTGCAAAAAAAAAACTCAAATACAGGCAGGAATGCAATAAAACAACTTTGCAGAGCGTATTTAGTTAAAGTAGAGAAGTCTATATATACAGAAAAGCAGCTAAAACACACAAACACTTCAGATGCAGTGCAACCTAGAGCACTTGAGTTGTAGCAATATTGAGGCAATTACAGTTATAATAAATGCTCTGAAATATACTCTGTATTACCAAAATGTTTGAGAAGCACCGTCAGAACACAGAGGTTCAGGCAAAAAAAAAGTTTTTTTTTTTTGTTTGTTTTTTTTTTTGTTTTGTTTTTTTAAGGGAAAAAGGAGAAACAGAAGGCCTTATCAAATGTTCTCTCTGTACTAGGTAGAATGAGCTAATGACACTAGACTGGGAGGAGTGTCACAGATCAGATTTACAGGAGGGGCGGGCAACTGCAAAGCCACCAAGTATAAGAGCAAGACACCAACTGGGCGGGAGGGTGTAGCCTACAGCCAGTAGCACTAGAGAAAGCCACAAACAGATAAAGATTTGTAAAGATACAGAATGCTTTTAACTGCATACAAATCAGTCACTTGTGCAGATTAGTTAATAGCAATAAAATACACCGACTAAAAAGCAGACAAAAGTGCTATATATATTGTATGTCTCAGCCTGGCAAATAAACCTACCAACACCACAGCCTGTTTTCAGGTGTGTAGTGTCCTCCAAAGGAAAATTCCCTGCACCTTACTCCTGCAAGGATCTAAAAATTGAAGGGGGATGATTTGACCTGTTCGCAGATTCCTTCGCCAGTAGTGAATAAACAGTTTCTTGTACAAGTGTGATGCAGTGAATACTACTAAAAAAGCAGCAGTTTGCGCTGTAAAATGACATCACTGACTTGGATTGCAGTCATTGCCACAAGGTGTATGTAAGGCAGCTTCAAGTTTTGCCCCGGGTAGGTTTGATCATTGTTCCTCCTCAGTGGGGTACGTTTAAAAAGCAGACGAGGGCAAGACCATGAAATGTCCGTAAGTTTACTTATCCATTTGCAGATACAAAAATTTTCCAGCCAAGCATTTGACTTTTTATAGAGAAAAAAACATTTGTTAGGATTGGCTTATTACAGTGAACTTTTTTGCTCTTCACTTGAGTTGAGGGGGTGGGGCGCTGGTTCATAGTACTGGCCGATGGCGCTGGTTGATCCAGCTACTCTTCTTATCTACCATAGTTTTGCCTGTTCCACAGCAGACTGTCAAGATTTTAGTACTGCATCCCAGCTGGACTGTTTTTTAACCTTGCAGTTGGCACCCAAACTCTTTAGACAAGTCTTTCTGTTCAGTATTCCTACTGTACAAGTTGTGGGATTACTTTTGTCCTGTGAAAGAAACTATTTTTGGACCACAAGCTGAAATAGTCTGAGCCACTTTATTTTCAATAGATGAGCCTTAGCAAACTCAGTACTACCAGCATTTACCTCGTTTCCTTCCCCCTTCATCTACAGGTACTTTGCTAAAAAGTATGCATGTGCTTGACTGAGTCTATGTGGTGCCACCAACTCCAGAGAAGCCTAGTACCTTATATGTTGGAACAACTTGGAACAGATGAGCCCAAACATCTGGCCATTTCTCCATTAATGCAAGCTTTCAGGAACACCTGTAAAAATTCCAGACACTCAAACTCTTGACACCTAAAAAAAAAAAAAAAAAAAAAAAATGACCATTCTAATGGGTTGATGTTTAAGGAAACCTAGTGGTTGCTGTGTCTTGCCATTTCCTTTGTAGTTGAAAGTAGTGACAGTAATTTAGCCAGTGATACACACTTGTATTCTGCAACTTGGGAAGGTGTGCTCTTCTCTCTTGACCTTAGGGAAGCTAACAGCTAAATTAATTTGCTCCATTAGCAGAGGTGCTTGCATTCCAGACCTCTGGAAAGTTCCAATTTCCAGACCTCTGGAAAGTTCCAATTTCCAGACCTCTGGAGTTCAATTCCAGACCTCTGGAAAGTTCCAATTTCCAGACCTCTGGAAAGTTCCAATTTCCAGACCTCTGGAAAGTTCCTATTTCCAGACCTCTGGAAAGTTCCTATTTCCAGACCTCTGGAAAGTTCCTATTTCCAGACCTCTGGAAAGTTCCTATTTCCAGACCTCTGGAAAGTTCCTATTTCCAGACCTCTGGAAAGTTCCTATTTCCAGACCTCTGGAAAGTTCCTATTTCCAGACCTCTGGAAAGTTCCTATTTCCAGACCTCTGGAAAGTTCCTATTTCCAGACCTCTGGAAAGTTCCTATTTCCAGACCTCTGAAAGTTCCTATTTCCAGACCTCTGGAAAGTTCCTATTTCCAGACCTCTGGAAAGTTCCTATTTCCAGACCTCTGGAAAGTTCCTATTTCCAGACCTGATTTAGGATACCCCTGTACCAGTTTCTGACTTCATGCCTCTCCCCTCCACTACTCCAAAGGCAGGATGTTCATTGTAGTAGTCACTGTTGCAGTCAATACTTTTGCTTGACTGGCTGACCAGACTGAGTTTTACCTGATCCCAACCCCCCACCCCTGGGTGTAAAATTATTTAGGGGGGAGTGGTGTTCTGTTTAAGTTATGTTAATTTTTCTGGTTTATTAAAAAAAAGTATATTGCATTTAGCTGAACGAAAGGTAGATGTGGAACCCTAACTAGTGCCAGGCAATGGTGTGTTCTGTTGTAGTTTTTATCAAATGTGTCTATTTTAATATAGCATTGCCCAAGTTTGTATAGTTGATACTTAAAGGTTAGTGAAGATTTGGACAGCATTGATGAGAGATGGTAGTAAGAAAGTAGACTGTATATAGCTCTCCTTCTTGAGGTAGGATTTTACTCTTCGTAATGTGCCTAGTGTTTTTAACCATGTGATAACATGGTTGTCAAATTTCAACATCTAGAAATTTTGTATGGTTTGCATGTTCTTTTGGCATGTTGACAAAGGCAGTAGTGTTTTGGGATAAAGAGCTATAATTTTTGCTTTTTGGAGTTTAGAAGTAGTTGTGAATGATTTAGCCATATTTCAGTTGGTAATTATTTTTTAAGGTCTTGAAGCTGAGAGAATTTTGATAGAGCACATATGGGTAGAATCATCAGTGTACTGAAGTAGGGTAGCATTTTTTGGAGTCGTGTTTGAGGTCACTGATGAATATGTTAAAGTATGGGACCTATTATAAATCCTTGTGGGGCACCAATAGTTACTGGCAAGAAGATGGTGATTCTACTCCTAAGAGCAAGATATGGAACTGTTGCAACAAGTTTGAAGGCATTAATGACAGTTTTTCTGATCGTATCAAAAGCTTTTGCTAAATTGTGGAAGATGGAAATGAGGTTTCTAGCATTTTTATTGGTGTTGACTGCATTAAAATTTAGCAAAACAGTTGTGCTATGAGGACGGAAGCAGTGCTGAGTTGGACAGAAGCCAATTATGCATTGACGTGAATGGGTACAATATTGTAATATTTTTAATAGAGATAAAATAACACTTGGTCTGCAGTTTAAAAGATCTGTATTGATTCTGCCCTTGTGCAGTGGAACAAGTTATTTGCTAAGTAGGTTGCAGTTGTAGGTTTTTACATTTTTGAGGTATTTTAATGGTATCTGGGTGGAAGAAGGAAATGTTGGAGGTTTGAGTAGACCTCAAGAGCTTAATTAGTTGCCTAGTTGATAAAATGATGGTACTGTTTGTATAAAGTAGGTATGGAATTAATTGGCTTTGGTATTGTGATTGTTTGTGGTGTTTGCTGGACAGCTTGTCCTGCAAGTTTAATTGAATCCTAGACCATTTTGAATTATTAGTATGTGTTTTGATGGGTTGAATAATAGGTTTTCTTATCTTTGGTGAAGAGTTGTTGGTTTCTTAGTTGTCTATATGCTTGTAAAATAGGAGTGGTTTTATTTTTTGTCCAGACTTTTCTAGGTTGTTTCCATGAGCTGCTTAGTTGTTTTAAGATGGCCGTGGAGCAGGGTTGGCTTTTTGGGGGGGGGGGGGGTAGTGAGTGTAGAACACCTGTGGAAAGTGAATTGAACTCCGTGACAGACTATCGGAAGAGTCTTTAGCAACTCTTAGATGTAGGTCTTTAAGGTGGTTGCCCCAAAGCCACAAGTCACCAACAGCTGAACTAGAGCCAGACGTTTCTAACATAAACAGGACATAAAAGGATCCATTAAAAGGAGAAAGCTTAAAATTGACTGGCAAGCAAGACCCAAGGAAAAGCCTAGAGGCCTGTGGGGCCATGACTGTTTAAGGCAGCTCTCTCTCCACAACCCACCCACCCCTTTCTCAAGGAGTTTTAGGCCATTAATTATTTTGCAGTGTGTTGAGAAATCATCCAAGATCTGTAAGTGCAGTGATGCAACAATGATACCAATTTACAGTTAAAAATTCCAAAGTGCTGGGGCGTTCTTTAGTTCTGAAGGATCAACTTGACCTTACCCTGTGGTCTTAAAAATCAGTGCAGTCTGGGGCCGTGGAAAGGGTCACAACTAGAGGGGAAGGGCAAGAGTTTTTTGACTGGTTCCAAAAAAAAAAGTGCATGGAGACTTATTCTAGACCTGTCATACTTGAACAAGTTTCTCTTGTGCCAGAAGTCAGTGTTAATTTTTTAAAGCCTGTTACCACTCCAATTCATCGTGGTCATGTTGGATCTAAAAGACACCTCTTCATATTCGCACTGCCATAAAAACACAGGGTGTTTCGTAGATTTACAGCAAGGGGGACATTTTCAGTGCACATCCTTGCCTTTTTATTTGTCTACTGTAGCTATAGTTTTCACAAAAGTGGCTGGCTGCACTAATTGCTCACTGCAGGGCAAGGAGCTTCCAACTTTATCCCCTTTCTTGGCCTGTTGTCATCTGCCAGAGTAACACTTTCTGAATCTCACTGCTTGCAAAATGAAATCAGACCCGACTCCCTCAAAGAACTTTGTTTCCTAGGGGCATACCTATATGCCACCATTCACAAAACCTTCCTCCCAGAGGACAGTGTCCTTTCTACACTTTGGAAGCATTTTGCAGCACAAGGCATTTTCAGTAAGGGAGTTATTCTCACTGTTCATAGGCAAGTATTAGGCTAGCTGCCCTTGCGGGCCAGTTTCCCTTTTGTGCTGTAAATGACCTATTCCTTATGGTTGTAGATTGGCCTTGTGTATTCCATGTATAATTATATATATATTATCTCTGATAAAAATAATTGGTATTGTACCATAGGTAATTTGAGGGCACTTATTCATGTGATAGTTTTTAAGAACTGCCTATATACATTAGTAGTATAGTGGTATTCCTGGGATAAATTTTTCCATCCATAGGTCTAAGTTAAGCTTGAAAATGGCAGTAGCGAGCTGTTTTACATGGATGGGAAGTCTATTCCACAGCAGCAGTATCCTCAGCGAAATATACCTGTCCCTCCCAGCCATTCTGTTGATGTGGCAGAAGAGGTTTGGAGCCCTAGAAAGAGTATTTGATACCATTTGACGTGCTGACATGCAGTAAATCCATCAGCAGTGGGTTGGAGGATGCCTTATATGATGACATGTCACCCCTTACCAGTCGGTAGGATAGAGTATAGAGAGACGGGGCTTTGAGTCAGTCCACTTAAGACATGTTTAGGTTTTGTATCTTTTTAATAAGGCATTTCCAACATCCCTAGATCATTCAACGACTTTATAATGTTGCCTTTTACTTTGCTGCATGAGGAAGCTTTTGGTACTTCAGAACCAAGTGGTGCCATGTAATCATTCCATTGAGACCACCCGTCCCTCTTTGTATCAGAGAGCGAGAGATGCTGGATAGTACTGTACAAGCTAAATCAATTCAAAGCACCCCAGCCCACTATGACATCACTTCACTGCGTATTTGTTGGTCCTTGCACTGGGGAGGCGACGTGGATGCTTTCCCAGTTTCATGGACCATGGGATGGCAAGATGAAAAAATGTGAGTGATGGTCACTCTAGCTCTGAAGGCCTTAAGCCACCTTTTCAAGTAAGGGTTCTTGCAGATAATGACAAACACCACAGTGATGTGGTTCATAAACAAGGGAGAAGTCCTTCATACCTTTTGTGGAAACCTAGGAAACTACTGAAGAGGTGAGCTCGACTCTGATAGCAGTCTATATCCCCAAGCAGAACTCAAGTAGACCACCACTAATGCAAGCAGAACAGGATGTTTTTCTGAATCAGGTTATGGGGGTCCACCAGAAGTAGACCCCTCTGCTTATCCTTTAAACAGGCAACTTGAGACTGAGTGGCAACTCAAGAAGCTTGAAAAGCAGATGTCTTCGTCCTGAAATTGGACAGGTCTGTTTGTGTGTTCCCTTCTATATGCTTGATCCTCATGATACTCTGAAACTTGAGAAAAAAAAGTGCTTTTGGTAGCCCCTTTTGATCAAGGTAGTACTATGGCTTCCTGTGTTGCACAGCCTGGAAAGAAGAGAATGGAAAATGCTGCCACCTCATGTAAACCCTGTGACCAAAAAAAGAATCCATCTTAACCCCAGCATCTGATGTAATTTTCATTAGTTCCTCAATCTGTGGGGTCAGATCCAAACCTTGGATCCGATACGGACACTTTTTTAAAGCTTAAGATTTAACTGTCAAGCTCCTCCCTTACCGATAATGTCCCTGTCCTCCAAATTACCTCAGGTTTTGTTTACCGCGTTTCTAGCAAGCTGGGATTCTTTCTCTCTTAGCTTTTTGTGGGTTGCGAGTGATTTAAAACTAATTTTAGTACCTTTTTCTGGAACCTATTTGTAGTACGTCACCCTTACCCCTCTACAATCTAATTTTTCGAGTTTCTCCTTTTAGGTAGTTTGCCCCTATTATACCTTTGGGTATCTCTCTCTCTCTCTCTCTCTCTCCCTACCATTGTTGGTAGTTTTCATTTCTTTTCCTATATTCATTTTGTACTAAATACAAAAAAAAAACCTCTCTCCTTAAATTGTTTGTTAGATCCTGATTGTGGTTGATAAAGCAAACAAGCCTGTTAGATTAAAAAAATACACTTCCTGTGGGCACGAGATTCCTCCGTCTGATACCCACAAATAGTGTACTTACTGCCTAGGGCGTAGTCATTTGTGTCCGACTTGCGATATTTGTGTTTCAATGCCCATGCTCTTGTGGATTGCTGCAACAAGTTAATTCTAAAGGGTCGTCTTCCTCAGCCTGCTTCTGTTGGTCCATCTAGAGAATCTTAGCCCCCTACAAGAAAGCATAGGGAGCACAGAAAAACATGCTGTTTGCTGGTCTTAGCAAAAAAAAAAAAAAAAAAGCTACTTTTGAGGCACCAGCCAAAACTCTGAAACTGTCTGATCCTAGGCCTTCATATCAGACACGCATGTTACCATCACCTTCTAATTGCTGAACTAGTCCCTCCCTGGGGATCATATCTTCTACCATGAGGTCCCCCTTTCTTCAAGTGACTTTGGAGAAGTTTTCCAGACCTCCCTCCACATCATCCACTTTCAGGTCTTCCCCATAGCCTTTCTGAAGTGGAGGTGGACAGATGGTGATGAGATTCCTCAGGACGCAGATACAGAATGGGGTTTTTGCTTGCTTTGTCCCCTACTTGGTCATTCAAGCTACCATCCTATCTGTGTGCCTTTGATTGCTCCTTATCTGATCCGACCTTCCATTTTGGAGCACACTGATCCGGAGGTAACCAGAGGTAAGTTGGACCTGATGGCCCTTCATTCCTTGGCTCCAACAACTTCTATGATCCGGTTCAGTCAGTCACTGGTCTCTGGCTGACTAAATTTGCAGATTATTTCAAATTAGGAGCTGTCATTGAATCTCTCACTGACGCAAACATTCTCCAGGAGGGTCTGACACAGGCAAATAACTTGTCAGAGCCATGGACTAAAATTAAATGCTAAGAAATGCATAGTAGTATCCTTTGGGAAGTCATCCATCCCTGGTAACTGTCATAATGACAGCACACCCCTTAGAGTTGACCCAGTAGTACTTGGGGACACTAATTTATTTTTTTATTTATTTTACATTTGTTAACCGGGCTAGTCCAACTGGATATATGTCCATTTTCAGTGGAGGCCCGGGGAGAAAAGAGTAATCTAGCCTTTGATCATCTGTCTACAGTGGTGAAGAAATCATTCTATGTTGCTCAACTTGTAAACAAAAGTATGGCATCTAAGTCCAAGGAAGTCACTGTTCCACTGTAGTTGGCATTCGTCAGACCTATCATTGAGTACAATGCACCCTTTGGTATGTAGCTAACCAGGCATATCCATCAATTGGAACTTCCACAGAGGCTCCTCACTGAAAGAATACAGGGAGCAAGTAATATGTCCTGTGCAGACTGCCTCAAGGCCCTACCTATGTATTGTCTCCTACAGGCTTTTGAGGGGAAATCCATGCCTGGCATGGAGGGCATTGTCAGATCCCACTCTGGACCTCCTGCATATCCACAAAACAAACAGTACCAGAATTACCTGTTCTAAAGACTTGCATCTTGCCTGTGAATAGACCTGCTGGAGAGAGAGAGCTATGTATCCCAGAGAGTACCCCGTCTGTGGGGCAGGCTCCCCATCCTTGACAAGCAGAGTTCCTCCCTAACTCAGTTCAAGTGCAACTTGGATGGGAAACAAATTCATCCCTGGTTTTGCACCTATGTCTAACCATTTACAGGCTTCCTGTTTGCATTAATCTCCCAGGCCCATGCTTACACTTATCAAGGGTATCAGAACTTGTCGGATTTGGGATGTATTACTAGGCTTAAAAAGGCCCTTGTGGTTATTAGCCTAGTAAACGCCTGTGAACATATGATTGGCTCTGACTGTTTGGGAGCACAACTGATCTCGGAGCCAAAACATTGCTGTCAGATCCAAGGGAATGTCCTTTACTCTTAAGTGTTCAGAGCAGTCTTGTTCCTGGGAGTCTTGGCTGTTGACAGCTCGGCGCCAACTCTCCCTTCAGGGTGTGGGATCAGTGACTGTTTGGAGTTGTTTGCTCCTAGAGCCACTGTTCAGGAAAGATTGCTTGTGGCCTCTTCGGGTCCTTCTACATTCGAAGTGGTGGAGTGGGGTTATTCTCCCTGCAGCGAATTACTTTGACTCTACCTCCTTCTCCCAGCAGAGAATTACTTTGACTCTACCTCTTTTGGATCCTATGCCTGTTTTGACTTTTGCGTCTCAGCCTGCTAATCCACCTCTGGGACAGTCTGACATTAAGAACGTCTGAGCAGCTCCCTCTGCTGAGCTCCCCATCTCTTACATCACCTCCCCAGAACATCCCACTGAGGAGGTCCCTCGAAAGAGACTGAGCAAGAGGAGGCACTTGGATTCCCCTCAGGAATCACTGACAGAAGACTTGTACTTTGAAGGGGAAGGGTCCCCAAGATCTAGACCGGACGATGTTTCCTTTGGAGACATCCTTGAAATCCTACTCCAAAGATGCAGAGGGCCATCTTAAAACCCTTCCTCAGAGGAGTCTGTGTTTCTGGAGGCTTTCAGGTGTGGCGCATCTACATCTTTGGTGCCCCCCCCCCCCCCCCCCGATGATCTTATCCACCTTTTCTCCCACAGGGCATGGAAGGAGATAGACACTGTGGAACCCATTCCAAAGAGAGTTGACAAGATCTTTAGTGCCCAGTTTGATGAGCAGCAGTATAATACTCCAAAGTTAAAACATTTCCATCAAGTTAAAAATAAATGGTTTCCTTTATGTAAATGTGCAGGAAAGGGCTGTTAACCCTTCCTCTTTATAGGTCCAATTTCTATCATAGCTTACAACTTTTTTAATTAAATAAGGTTTTATTGAAATATGGTCATTAAGGCTTGGGGGGGGGGGTTTGTTGCATTTAGTTTTATCTGCCAATATGTCTCAATACAGTTCAACCAGTTTTCCCAGTCTCCGCCCTAGGGTCCATGGCAACATGCTGTAATATCCCAAAAAGAAAGCCTTTATGGCTTGGCACCATATGAAGATGTTTATATAAAAAATGTTTGAATAATGCCCTTTACAAAGAGGAAGGGTGAACAGCAGCCCTTTCCTGCACATGGTAATTATCATAATATATTCAGTGTATGGGAGAGTGTATGCCTTTTAAAACTTTTGGCACTTTTTTTTTGGGAGTGGGGATATATAAATGGATTAACATGGAGATTTTTATTCACTTGATAAGGCCCTGCATTGAGTCAGGGTGAAAGCGCTTGTGTATGAACTGTTACAATAAAACAATTTGTAGCCGATTTCAGTGTGCGTGGACCATTCATTTTGTTTTTAGTTGCTTCTTACGGTCTCCATCTACTTTTGGTTTTGTTTTTTTGTTTTTCTTTAGATTGGCAACCCTACAGTCTCTCAGTAGTGGTGCATGAGGCTAACCTCAAGGTCTGCTGATTCAGGCATTGTTATAAGGCATCATGCCTGCATGCGGCTTCGACTTCACTGAACCTTTTAAGGCATCCTTCATCAATGCTCCTTTTGATGGATCGTTGTTTGGCCCCAGTGTTAGAGATGCTGTCCTGTAGTGAGAAGGGCTGAGAGAACTTGTCTGCCATTGTAATAAATTTTTCTACCCCAAAAAGACCTTTCCCGAAGAGCTACCATGGTGGTAAAAAAAAAAATTGTGGTTAGGTCCTTTTCAGGAATTCCTGCAGAGGTGGAAATAACTAATGGTAAGGGCCGTCCTCACGGCAGAGTGGGGCCCACAAAATCAGGGATCATGAGATTCCTTCTCTGATAGGTCCTTTCAGTGCTCCTGAGAGGTTACCTGACTTGTCCCTCTCTGGAAGTAGTCGGGGGGGGGTGCTTATCCTTGTACCCAGATGCCTGGTTAGCCATCATAAACGATTGTTGGGTGCAAAGGATCATTTCCAGAGAATATTCCATTTTTCCAAAGACCAAAATCAAGGGAAAATCTCCCTGATGTTCCAATCAGAGGAAGGAAGCAGCATTGCAAAGCTGCTAGAAGAGTGTTATCGAGGTGGTCCCAATAGACAGAGTCGGATCCGGGATTAGACCAAGTCTGATCCGGAATTTACTCAAGGTTCTTTTTAGTACCAAAGAAGATGGGACCTAAGGCCAATCTTGGACTTCATATTGTCTAATGATTTGTTTAGTAAAGTTAAGTTGTGGATAGTCACATTTCAGTCCATTCTACCACCGTTAAGAAAGGATGACCTGATCTGCTTGATCAACCTTCAGGACGTGTACTATCACATCAAAATAAACAGGTGTTCCAGAAAGTTTCTCCACTTTCGTCTGGAAGTTAGTCATAATCAGTTCAGACTTCTTTCCTTTGATCTCACCACAGCCCCCAGGGTTTTCACCAAATGCATGTCGGTAGTAGCAGCTCAGTTGAGACTGCATGGTTTCAGCGTGTTTCCTTATCTAAACGAGTGGCTCCTGACCGCTTCAACCAGGCATCTACTACTACAAGCCAGAGACTATTTACTTTACCTGTCCCCTACACTGGACATCATGATCAGCCTGCAGAAATTGCAGCTTCATCCAGTACAGCTGATAGACTTCATAGAAGCACATCTAGACACAGCCAATTGCCTGGCCTATCTGCCCCTGGACAGGATAATACACCTTAAAATCCCATATCAAACAAATTCTGGCCATTCCCAAACCATCAGCATGTCTAGTCCTCAGAGCATTAGGTTCGATGGCTGCCACGATGACCTTGATTCCAACAGCACACTTGTATACGAGAATCCTTTAGATGCTGGCGGTTCAGTGGTCGTTATTTGTATCTGCCAAATCATCCAAATTGTCCCAAGTGTGCAAGGACTTGCTTCTATGGTGGCTTCACTCAGAAGAAGTTGAACAGAGACATCCTTTTGTTCTTCCTCCCCCCAACGCCATGTTGACCATGGACACTTCCTAGCTGGGAAGGCATTACCTGGGTCAGATGGTCCAAGGCACGTGGTCAACACAGGAGGCCAGTTTGCATATCAGTGTCCTGGAGATGAGAGCAGTGCCTCTAGCATTACAAGCATTTCAGAGCTTTTTTTCTCTAGGGGCTATTGTGATCCAAATGGGCAATGTCTGTGGTATGGTACATCAAGCAGGGAGGAACCGGATCTTGCCCCTGCGTAAAGAAGCAGTGCGAGTTTGGCAATAGGCGACCTCTTCCAGCTAGTTGAAACTCTTATTCCGAGGAAATTCAATATTCTGGCGGACAGGCTCAGCAGAGTTATTTTGATGCCTTAAGAGCAGGCTCTAAATTAGTGGAAAAAATGATTTTCCACAATTGGGGTCAACCTTGCGACCACCTTGCTTCGCCCCTCAACACCAGATACAGCAGGTTCTTTGCCCTGATCCCTCCTCAGGGACAGTCACCAGGAGGCATTCTAAACCATATTTGGACTGCGGTCGTCTTTATGCTTACCCTTCCCTATTCCTCATACCGAAATTTCTTAAAGCACAGCAGTTAGAGCACAGTGATCCTCGTTGCTCCATTCTGGCCTCTACAGATTAAGTTCCCCTTTCTTTGGTCTCTGCCTAGTGTTCCCTCTGTGAACATTGGAACTGCATCCAGATCTTCTGTCCCACCAATCAGGGCAGATCTTCCAGGATTAAACTGACTGCATGGTTTCTCTAATTCCAGTGATAGAAACACCAGACTTTCTTCCTGGTTCAAAGGATTTTAATATCCTCACATAAAGCCTCTATTAGGTTTATAAAAGTAAATGGAAGAGATTTTTGATATGGGCTCACCAAAAACATTAGCTGCTTTTATAGCCCCTATTCCTGCAGTTTTGGACTTTCTTGCTTCAATTTCCCAAAGCAGCGCAAGTTTTTCTTTTAAGGTGCAACTGGCAGCCATCTCGTATCACATTGGGGACAATTCATCTTCTCTGGCTTCATCGAAACTGTGTAAGACCTTCCTCGGGTGCCTTTTTATTGGACCCACCTGTAAGGAACCCCATTCCTCCTTGGGACTTAACCATGATGTTACAAGCTCTTATCCTACCTCCTTTTGTACCTTCAACCAAGGTAGACTTAAAGTATCTTTCCTGGAAAACTGCCGTTTTCGTGGCTGTCACATGGGCTAAAAGGGTTTCTGAATTACAAACATTGTCAACCAAACCCCACTATGTGTGTTTTCATAAAGAAAGTGACCTTTTTGCCCAAAGTTGCCTCTGAAAATATCAGTTATGTCATTGACCTTCTCAGTTTTTTTTCCTGAAATTCCAGAACAAGGATGAATACACTGTCTTCACCTGCTAGCTATCCATAGACAGCTGCATTTTTATTTGGACAGAACAAAATCTTTTTGAAAAACTGACCCAGCTGTTTGTCTCCTCCTCCAGTGTTGGGGAAGGCCAGTGTCCAAACTCATCTTGTCGAAATAAGATTGCATCTCTGTGTATTCTTCTAAAGGTATCCCTGTACCTGGACATGTTAAAGCTCATTCTACTAGGTCCATGTCTACATCTCAAGCCTTCTGTTCCAGAGTGTCGATGGAGGAGCATTTGTGTGACTGCTACTTAGTTGAACTCCCATACATTTATCACACATTACAAATTGGATATTGTCTAGAAGTAGGGCTGCTTTTGGTTCCGCAGCGCTACAGAATATCCTTGCGTGAGGGCCACGCAAGATTACTGTAGCTGGGGACTCTCACAGGTTGGGGGTCAAATGAAAATGACAACATCCGAAAACGAAGGTAGCATAATGTCCCAGCTGTGTTGTCCATTTTCATTCTTCCGTAGCCTTTCCCCCTCCATCCCCCTGTCCTTGCTGAGAAGGTTTGTGGAGGTGTTCTAAGAACCACTATTCCTTTTTAGCTCCTGATTCTGTCTGCTCTGACTTATGATAGTTATGTGTCTGTACTTTGAGTTTGTTTACACAGCTACAGCAAACTTGATCTGAGGTAATTTGGAGGACAGGGGCATTGTGGGTAAGAGGAGCTTTAGAGTCTGATCCTAAGCTTGTAAAAGTGTCCCAAGTCAGATCGAATGTTCAGATCTGAACCCACAGGTTGAAGAATGAAAATGGACAACACAGATGGAACGTTATGGTAGGTACATAGCTTCTTTTTGTTTAGTTTGACGCTAATCGCATGGGTGATTTCACACCAGTTTACAGGCAGGCATATGTTCTCTGGAGAAGCACTAACAATTGGGGGGAGGATAGGAAGCAAAACAAGAAAATACTGCATAGGTAGAAAAGATTTTTACCTCATTGCTTATCCAGGAATCTGTATCTAAAAAAGAGTGCTTGAATTTGTCAGGCCTTCAAAAGCTGGCATTTCTATACATAAGTTTGCTTCTGCTAATTCAGCTTCTCTACCATTTGGTCCCATCATTTACTTCATCTGTTAAGCAGTCCATCGGGGGGGGGACTTTTTTTTATATATACATATATATATACATACATATATACATACATATACATACATATACACACACATATATATATATATATATATACATACATGTACATATATACACGTATATATACATACATGTACATATATACACGTATACATACATACATGTACATATATACACGTATACATACATGTACATATATACATATATACATGTACATATATACATATATACATGTGCATATATATATACATATATACATGTACATATATATATACATATATACATGTACATATATATACATATATACATGTACATATATATATACATATATACATGTACATATATATATACATATATACATGTACATATATACATATATACATGTACATATATATACATATATACATGTACATATATGTATGCATATATACATGTACATACATGTACATATATATACGTATACATACATGTACATATATATACGTATACATACATGTACATATATATACGTATATATACATGTACATATATATACGTGTACACATATATATATACACATATATACATATACATACATATATATACATATATATATATATATACATATATACATACATATATACATGTACATATATACATGTACATATACATATATACATGTACATATACATCCATATGTACATGTACATATACATCCATATGTACATGTACATATACATCCATATGTACATGTACATATACATCCATATGTACATGTACATATACATCCATATGTACATGTACATATACATCCATATGTACATGTACATATACATCCATATGTACATGCACATACACATATGTACATGTACATGCACATACACATATGTACATGCACATACACATATGTACATGCACATACACATACACATGTACATGTACATGCATACACATATGTACATGTACATGCGCATACACATGTACATGTACATGCGCATACACATATGTACATGTACATGCGCATACACATATGTACATGCGCATGCACATATGTACATGTACATGCGCATACACATGTACATGCGCATACACATATGTACATGTACATGCGCATACACATATGTACATGTACATGCGCATACACATATGTACATGTACATAATATTAATACAAACCCTATTTTGTACCCTACACATATGTCATGTACATGCCATACACAAAATGTAAAGTAATGCATAAAGTACATATATAATTAATTGGATAAAAATGGTAAAATACAATATTTCGATGAGCCGACATACATAACCCTATGTTTCATAATAAAATAGTATAATAATACAATATGTAATAAAATACAACAACACAACAATAACCCTTAAAATAATATGCATATGTGTATGTAAAGTATGTAATAATATAATTATTTCACCCCTAACCAAGGAAAATAATTTTGATAATGTATAGTATAAAGCGTATATAATTAAAAAATATGTATTATTATGCCCAAATTTTAAAGCATAATAATACAATATAATTTTATATTCCAAAATTTTAATTACAACGTAAAATTGCTGTTTTCGTTACTATGCCCTGTAAAATAATGTAAACCCTTTCGTATTTTCCCCATTGCGTTTTAGAAAGTGGCGAGGGAAAAATGGTTTTACAATCGTCCCAAGTATTTAAGCGAACCCCATAAAAATTAAAAAAGGGAAAGTAACCCCAAATTTTGTATGCCCAATTAACCCCGGAGTATTAAAATTTTAAAAAATGGGTATACTGTTGATCATATATAAAAAATATTAAAATTTGTGTAGACATGTACATATATAATTTTGTAACATGTAAAAAATTATATATTGCTGAGTTTTATAATGTGTCGTGCAGCCAAATATTTTTCATCATACGAAAAATATTTTCGTAAAACAATTTATTTACATTATTTGGGGTAACTGCCCTATTTGTGTGCGCGTAATAATAATTGTAGCTGTAAATATTTTATAAAATGGTAACATACATATATATATATATGTGTAAAATTTTACTATATATAAATTTTTAGTGTAAAAAATATTTTAAAAATATATATATATGTGAAAACGATATATATATATGTGGTTTCTTTCATATATATATTTTGTACATGTCATATATATATATGTAATTTTAGACAAAAATTTAAAAGTATATATATATGTGAACATGACATATATAAAAATAATATATTGTGTAACGTACTATATATATTGTGGAATTTCATTATATATTGGGACATTTCGTATATAATATATTTGGTTTAAAATATATATATATTTTGGATATAAATAATGACATATATAAATATTTACAAAACATATATATAAGTATAAAACATTACATATAAATATAACACAAAATATATGGGGGTGACACAAAATATATATATATAAAAATAATGCACGTATATATGTATATTTTAATATGTTACATTGCCTGTAAATATATATATGGGGTTTCATGTTTAAATAAATATAAAATATGGGATAAGTTTTATGCAAATATTTTAAAATAATTGATTTCACGTATTATATATTGTAATAATTTTACATGTATTTTATTATATTGCATAATTTATGCATAATATATATTATGTGTATACATTTCAAATATATATATGTGTTTCACATATTATATATATGTGTAAAAATATAATAAATATATATATTATTATAAATATTATTATATATTTTATTATATAAAATAAAAAATACATCCAAAATATAAAATATATATATTGAAACATTCTATATATATAATTTTATACAACCAAAATTTTAAAAAAAGTGTATAAAAAAATGCTAAAAGGTGATTAAAACATATCTATAAAATTAAAAAAAATCAAACCCCCAAAGTAAAATGTTATCATTAAAAAATAAAAAAACATAAACTTAAATATATATGCAAAATATATATAAATAATTATATATAAATATATTATTTCAAACATATACACAAAAACACATATATATATATATATATATTATAAAAAATATATATATAACATATAATTATATAACAAAAACACATATATATATATATATATAAATTTTTCAATATATATATATATATAATCCCCACACACACAAAATATATATATATATATATAAAATATATCACACACACACACACAAAAAATATACATAACAATTATATATATTAAAATATACAAAAAATATATATACAATATGTATATAATATATATATATATATATATATATACACAAAAAAACAAAAACAAATATTATTATATATTATATTTACACACACAAAACATAAAAGTATTATGTAAAATATATATAAAAAATGTCTTTAAAAAAAAACACAAATAAAAAAAAAAACAAAAACAAGCATTAAAATATAAAAAACAATATTTTAATGTTAAAAATTTTTTTAAAAAATTTTATAAAACACACACAAAATAAAAAATTTTTATTTTTAAAAAAAAATATATATATTTTTATTTTTAAAAATATATAATATATATATATATAATATTATATATATAAAATATATATATATTAAAAATATTATAACATATATATTATATATATATGGGATAAAACATAAAATTTTATATTAACCCCAATATATATATACAAATTTTATATATTTAAAATATTTTAACATAATATATATTTAATATATATATATATTACATATATATATAATTATAATATAATATCAATAATATACACCCTAATACTTTAAAATATTAATAAAATACACATATATATTATAAATATATATTAATATATATTCATAAATTTTAAATTACATCCCCAAACCCTATTATCATGATTTTATATATATACATTTAATAATTATTACAAACCCTCCAAAATATATTTAAAAACACATATTTCATTTTTATATTATATATATTAACCCCAAAATTTTACATATATATAAATATTTACATAAAATATAAATATATCATATATATAATTTTATACATTAAAATTAAAATATATCATTTTATATATACAAAATATTAAAATATATAATATATATATGGAACATATATATATATATATAAAATATTATTATATATATTATATATATATTAATATAATCAAATATATATATATATATATATATATATACATATTTAAAATATTTTATACTTTTATATATATACAATATATATTACAATATACAAACATATATACAATAATTTTATATGTATAATTTTATAATTAAAACAAAATATATATTAATATACATATATAATTTTAAAATGTTTTTATACATAAAACAAAATGTATATCATTAATATATATAAAATATATATTATATATACATATTTTTATTTTATTACATATATATATTATTATACATATAAAAATATATTATTATATTATATAATATATTATATATATATCAAAATATATATATATACACATATTATATAAAAAAATAAAACCCTTATATACACAAAAAAAAATTACACAAACAATAAAATATAATTTTTAAATAACCAAAATTAAAAAAAAATTACATAATTTTAAAAAATATATATTAAAATATATTAAAAACCCTAAAACAACAATATTTCAATAATAAATTTTTATTATGTATTATTACATAAAATATATATATATATATATAATATATTATAACATATATATATATAACAACATATATAATATATTATATAATTATATATAATATATTATTAAATTTTATATATATATATTTTTATATAATATATTATATATATATACATATATATATATATATAACCCTATTATATACAAATATTTTATATTATCCAAAATATATATATATATCATTTATTATATATATAAAATATATATACAAAAATATTCAATATTATAATATTATATATAATTATATATACCAAATTTTATATATTATATATCTATATAAACAAAAAAATCATTTATTCACATATATATGTATTTTTAAATTATTATCACTAAAATATTTAAAATTTTAAAATTAAAATTTTCATATAAAAATTAAAATTTTAAAAATTATCTATATTTTAAAATTTTATATATTTATCAATTATTAATATATGTATATTATATATATTATTATATACATATATATTATATATAATATATAATATGTTATATATATATAAAAATATAAAATTTTTATAAAAATATATATATATAAAATACAAAATATTTTAATATTATAATACATTTATATTATTAAAAATTTTAAAACATATATTTTTAAAAATTTATATAATTAAAAATTATAATATTACATATATATGTATAAAAAATATAAAAAATATAAATTAAAACACATATATATAATTTTATTTATCACCAAAAAATATTTTTACATATTATATATATTAAAAATTTTATTGTATAAAAAACCCTAAAATATACACATAATTTTTTTACATATAATATGTATACAATTATATATTATATATATATTATTAAAAAATATCATATATATTTATTTATAAAAACACACATAAATTATATATACAAAATATTATAAAAAAATATTAAAAAAAAACACACTAAAAAATTAAAAA